>NC_058406.1:83553356-83814513 GCF_002201575.2 Neomonachus schauinslandi | reverse complement strand
GAAAGATATCCTAACATAATCCAGATCTTGGAATTAGCAGATGGGGATTTTAAAGCAGTTAGTAGAACTAGGCTCAAAGATGAAAAGGAAAAATGGTTGTAATGAAGTGCAGATGGATAGAAATTATCCTATCTGAAGAATAAAGAATAAAAAAAGGTTGGAGGGAAGAAAGAAAGCACAGAGCCACAAAGCCACGTGGGGTGATATGCAGCAGTTCAGTGCATATGTAACTGGATTTCCAGAAGGAGAAGAGAGAGAAAATAGGGCAGAAAAAAGATGAGTTAAGTAAAGGTCAAAATTTTTCCCAAGTTTGGTGAAACTATAAATACGCAGATCCAGTAAGCTCAGTGAACTCTAAGCAGAATAAATACAGAGAAAACACCTAAGACATCGTAGTTAAAACTGATGAGAACCAAAGATAGGAGAAAATCTTAAAAGCCACCATGAGTGGTAGTAGGGAACCCACTACGTACAGGGGAGCAATAAATGTTGGCTGCTTCACCTCAGAAACAATGGAGGTCATGAGACAACAGGAAGAGATCTATAAAGTACTGAAGTTAAAAAGCAAAGCCAACCAAACCCTACCAATCTATATCCAGTAAAAACGTCCTTCAAAAATGAAAGCAAAGTAAAGCAGTCTTCATAAAAATAGAATTTGTCACTAGCAGACCTATAAGGAAAGCTGAGGGAGGATTTTTAGGCTGAACGTAAATGACATTAGATGGAAGGAAATAGTATGTGAGTATAAAAGACTCAATTTTTTCTTAATGTTTTTAAAAGATAACTGAATTTAGCATGGTATACTGGTGTATAGTTAGATTTCAACAGTAATACAAGTTACAGGGGTTAAAGGGTATTACACAGTGGCAGTTCTTACATTTTACTTAAACTGGTAGAATACTGGGATGCCTGGGTGGCTCAGTCGGTTACCAAGTGGCTCCCTTTGGCTCGGGTCACAATCCCAAAGTCCTGGGATGGAGCCCCACATCAGGCTCCCTGCTCAGCGGGAAGTCTGCTTCTCCCTCTCCCTCTGCCTGCTGCTTCCCCTGCTTGTGCTCTCTCTCTCTGTCAAATAAATAAAATCTTAAAAAAATGAAGTGGTGGAATACTAACTATAGACTGATAAGGTTATGTATGTTATGTATTGAAATCCCTTGGCAACTGCTATAAAAAAATAAGGCAGAAGTAAAAAAAAAAAATTAGAGGAATTAAAATTGGATACTGAAGGAGATTTATCTGAAAGCAGGAAATATAGGTAAAAAATATATAGGACAGATAGCAAAATGGTAGACCTAAATGCAACCCAATTAGTAATTACTTAAATGTAAATCAAACACTCCAATTAAAAACTAGATTTTTTTAAAGGCCCAACTATATATTGTCTACAAGAGTTAAACTTTACAGACACAAGATGAGGAAAAATAGAACATGCAAACTGTAAGCATAAGAAAACAAGTGGCTATATTAATATAAAACAAAACAGACTTTAAAAGAAGGAGTACACTGGAGATAGACTTTTCATAAAAAAGGGGTAGTTCATCAAGAAGATATAATCCTAAATGTGTCTTCATCGAATACCAGCTTCAAAATACACAAGGCAAAAACTGACAAAGGAGGTACAGACAAGTCTACAATCAGTTGAGGATTTTAATGAACCTCTTAGCAACTGATAAACTAACAAAAATATTGATGATTTGAACAAAAAGCATTTGGACCAAACTGATAACTGCTAGATCACTACATGCAATAGTGGTAGAATAGACATTATTTTCAAGCATGTATGAAACATTCAGCAAAGTAGACCATATGCTTGGCTATTAACCACAATGGAGTTAAAAATCACTAACAAAAAGGAGTCTAGAAAAGTCTTAAATATTTGGAAATAAAACATTTAACTGAATAAAAACAAAAACAAAATGTGAAAATTTGTAGGATGCAGATGAAGCAGTGCTTAGAAATCTATATCAATTATCTGGGTGCCTGGGTGGCTCAGTGGTTAAGAGTCTGCCTTTGGCTCAGGTTGTGATCCCAGGGTCCTGGGATTGAGCCCCACGTCAGGTTCCCTTTTCCACGGGAAGCCTGCTTCTCCCTCTCCCACTCTCCCTGCTTGTATTCCTTCTCTCGCTATGTCTCTCTGTCAAATAAATGAATAAAATCTTTTTAAAAAAATAAAATCAATGATCTGTTTCCATCTTAGATAGAAAAAAAAGAAACGCATATAAAAACTAAGAAGGAAGGAAATACTGAACATCACAGCAGAAATCAGTGAAATAGAAAATGGACAATAAAATTAACAAAGCCAATGGAATGTCAAAAATTTTAAAGACTAACAATGGTAACATTTGCAAGGATATGGAGTAACTGAAATTTGCCTGCTGTTGGTAGGAATATAAATTGGCACAACTACTTTGGAAAGTAGTTTTAGTTTCCTATAAATTAAATCCTGTGAACTAGCAAGATCAGTTCTAGGTATTTACCCAAAAGAAATGAAAACATTGACAAAAATTGTACAAGAATGTTTATAACTGTATATATTTATTCATTCATAGCCCCAAACTAGAACCAAGGATTGTGTCCATCAATAGAATGGATTTTAAAATTTTGCTATATTTTACAATGGAATATTACTTAGCAATAAAACAGAATGAACCATTGACTCCTACATGAATTTAAAAAAAGAAGAAGCCAGACACAGAAGCGGACTATACAATTCCATTTATATGAAGTTTAGCAATAGGCAGAAATAATTAAACAGGCCTTGCCTGTGGTAGAGAGAATGAAGATTGGCAAGGGACAAAAGGGAACCTGAAAGTAATGGAAATGTTCTCTATCTTGATTGGGTATTGGTTGTATGGATATAAACATTTACCAAAATTCATTCAAATATATAGATTTAGGATCTGTGCATTTTTCTGTATAAGGATTGCCAGATAAAATAGGGTACCCAGTTAAATTGAATTACAGATAAATAATGAATATATATATTCATTATATATATATGTATTATATATGTATGTATTATATATAATACATATATATCCCATTCCATAATTGGGACACATTTATACTAAAGATGGTTATTTATTTGAACTGAAATTTAACAGGGCGCCTTTATTTGCTAATTCTGGTGACACTATTCTGTGTATAATTTAACCTCAATTTAAATGAAATTGTAGGGGTGCCTGGGTGGTTCAGTTGTCCGATTCTTGATTTCAGCTTAGGTCATGGTCTCGGTCATGAGATCAAGCCCCACTCTGCACTGAGCATGAAGCCTGCTTAAGATTCTCTCTCTCTCTCCTTCTGCCCCTCCCCCAGTCCCATGCTCTGTAAATAAATAAATGAAATTGTAAAATGAAAAGTGTGCATTATTCATCAGAAAAAGGAACACTCTTATTTTTGGTCTACTATCATGAAATCCTAGTGTTTGGTAGTTAAATACTCCATTTATTTGTTTAGTAGTTTCTAGCTCTTTAATAGTAAATTCTCAGTGAAACCACGCCTATAATCTAGACACAAATAGTTTCATCACCAAAAAAACTCCCTCCCACTATCCCTTTATATTCAAGCCTCTACCCATCCACTTTTTAGCAATTATATATAGAGTTAAAAGATTCACATTCAGGTTTTTATATGACATGAGTTGTTTTTTTTTAAATTTTATTCTATTACGTTAGTCACCATACAGTACATCATTAGTTTTTGATATAGTGTTCCATGATTCATTGTTTTCGTATAACACCCAGTGCTCCATGCAGTTTCTGGGTTCCTGGGTCATGTGGTAAATGCATATTTGTAAGAAACCCCTGAAATGATTTGCAGAGTAACTCTATCATTTTGCATTCCCACCAGTATTGTGAAAGAATTGCCATTGCTCTGTATCTTTGCCAGCATTTCATATTGGCAGTATTTTTTATTTTAGCTATTCTGATAAGCGTGTTGTGGTATATGTCATCATAGTTTTGATTTGCACTGTCCTAGTGCAATGATGTTAACATCTTTCACATGCTTATTTATCATTTTTAATATCCTATTTAATGAAGCATTCATTCATGTCTTTTAATTTGGATTGTTTTCTTATGCTTAAGTTTTGGGCATTCTTTGCATATTCTGGATACAAATTCTTTGTCAGATAGATATGTGATTTGCAAATATTTTCTCCCAATCCATAGTTTGTCCTTTTATTCCCTTAACCATGTCTTTTTGTTAAAGCAAAAGTTTTTCATTTTGATGAAATACAGATTATGAGTTTTTTCTTGTGTGGATTATGTTTTTGTTACTATGTCTAAGAACCCATCATTGAACTGAAAGACATGTAGATTTTATCCTGTGTTTTCTTGTAAAATTTTTATAGTTTTGCATTTTACATTTAGATCGTTTTAGAGTTTATTTTTGTATGAAGTGTGAGTTTTAATGGTTCTTTTTTTGCATATAGATGTCCAATTGCTCCAACACCATTAGTTTTTATTTATTTATCTTTATTTTTTCACCATTAGTTTTTAAAAAGACTACCCTTTCTCCATTGAATTGTTTTTGCACCATTGTCAAAAATCAGTTGGCCATATTTGTATGGATCTTTTTGCTGTTTTGTTGATTTATCTTTCCCTTCTGTGATACCACACTATCTTGATTACTTTGGGTTTATGGTAAATCTTAAAAATAGGTAGTTTGATTCCTCTAATTTTATTCTTTTTTCAAAATTGTTTTATCTATTCTAGTTCTTTTGCTTTTCCATATAAATATTAGAATGGACTAGTTGATATCTATAATAAAGCTCGTGAGATTTTGATTGAAATTAATTATGATGCATTTAGGTGTGGATATTTCGGGGTTTGTCCTTTTTGGAGTTGGCTTATAGCCTCTTGAATCTGTAGGTTTATTTGCCAGGTTGGGAAGTTTTCAGCCATTATTTCAAACACTTTTCCAGCACTGTCCGGTTCAGCATGGTATGCAGAGTCCTTTCTTTCCAGGACTCTGATACCAAATGTTAGACATTTCTTATTATGCCCCAGGTCTCTGAGATCTGTTCTTTCTTTTTTCCCCCAGTCTATTTTCTCTGCCATTCAGAGTGGATAACTTTATTGATCTAGCTCCAAGTTCATTGACTCTTTCCCCTGCTCCATTTTCTGTTGAATCCATTCTGTATGGTTTGGGTTTATATTGTTTGTTTTTTAGTTGCTGATATAAAATTTCCATTTGTTCTTTTTATATCTTCTATTTTCTGTTTTAATATTTGTTGCAAGATTATTTCTGATGGCTTGTTCAAGTATTTTTATAATGGCTGCTTTAAAGTCTTTGTCAGGTAATTCCAATATTGATGTCATCTCAGCCTCATCTGTTGATTGTTTTTCTTCCACAAGTTGAAATTTTTGTGGCACTTTATAGAATAATTTTTTATTGTAGTGTGGACATTGTGAGTATTATGAGATTCTGGGTCTTGTTCAGATTCTATGGAGAATGGCAATCTATTTGTTCCAATAGGCAGTCAACCTGGTTAGGTTCAGAATGTAATTACTAATCTACCTTCTGTGGGCTGTGTCCATTCAGTTTTCAAGGATTGCAGTTTTCTTTGGATCTATTTCAGGTTGTGCCCCTCAGTAGGGGACCTAGACAGTCTGGGACCTAGCTGATTGGCTAGTTTAGTTCTGAAGATGTTTTGGTATGCTGAGTAGGATCAGATCCAAACATTAGTGACTTGAGGGTTCATAAACAACTTCATGAGGTTGCTTTCCTTTGCCCCTCCCATTCCATGATCTCTCTGCTGCTTCCTGGTTCCCTAGGCTCCCCTTTTCAGTCCTCTGGCCATAAACTTGGGGTTCTTGTTACTCTACACAGTTGCTCTGTCTCATATCTTCATGATTGAGCCTACATCCTGACCCATGTGGAGGGACAGAAAGAAAAAAAGCAGAGGGGCTGGTTCTACCCTTTTTAAACCATAGCTCCACTAAACAGAGAAAAATTTCCTCCTCTTGTATGTAGCTCTTGTGGGTTTCCATAGTTTTTGGCCACCACTGCAGAATTGCTTGGGGGAAGTCTTTGCTCCAACTAATAGAACTACAAATGTAGTAACTTTGTCTTGTTTTGAAGTTCTGTAGCAATCTATGGCCTGTGTACACATTATTGCTCAAGGGGAAGTAGTATGACACACATACAGGACAGATAACCCCTGTAAAGTTGAACAACAGTTTGATCTAACTTAATGCCTATCGTGGGAAAACAGTGATGGCTCATCAGACAGATATTATTTTACTTATCATTTTGGAAGTGGTATGATATTTTCAAAAGTCCAAGCCAAATGTTAGGGTTTTTTTTTTGTTTTAAAGATTTTTTTATTTATTTATTTGAGACAGAGAGAATGAGAGACAGAGAGCATGAGAGGGAGGAGGGTCAGAGGGAGAAGCAGACTCCCTGCCGAGCAGGGAGCCAGATGCGGGACTCGATCCCGGGACTCCAGGATCATGACCTGAGCCGAAGGCAGTCGCTTAACCAACTGAGCCACCCAGGTGCCCAAATGTTAGGGTTTTAATTGCTGTGAAACTGTAGTATGATTAGATGTGAATCTGAATTTAATGTTTATACAATGTCACCCTTTTAAAATACTATTATCTGCCTACATTCAGGAGATACTCTTTGAATGCTTTTGTTTTTGTATTTTTTGTTTTAGCAGTGGCTGTCTTACAAAAAGAATGCAGTTTACTTTAACAATGCATACAGAACCATTTTCCGATGAATTAAACTTTATATTAAATTCATCCATTTTTTCCAATAAATTTTGATTGCCTAAAGTGTGCCAGACTCAAAGCATTTGAGTATTATCTTACTGTGACCTTTATTACTTCTCTTGGTTATGGGAATTTAGCAGATAAAGTTGAAATGTACATTTAAATGTTAGTAGCATGTGCTAAGCCTACCTTATGGTAGAGTTGTTTTGTTTTGTTTTTTAAACCTGGAAATAGGGCTGGATGAGCTAATAGATTGTTTGAATGAACTGGAATCCCACTGAAATGCTGTTTTCGTTTTTTTTCATTTCCTTCCTTCCTTTTTACAGAATGGAAAATACTAAATTGCTGTCATTCTGTCTGCATCTATTGGACCAGTTGGTCTCTCCCTGTCTGCTCTTTCTGTGGTCTAGAGTAATGATAAGTTTATTGTCATACTGTAGGTAATGAGATTGGATAAGGAGGAGAGGAAAAGCATTACGAGTTTCTAAAGTTGTTCAGGGGAATTTGTATTTGATGAGCATTATGGAGCCGTTCCAGATTCCTGAGCTGGAGGACTGCAAGTGAAAACTGAGAAGCTTACCTAGTCTGTCAGTACAACATAGGGTGGCTTCTGTGGGGAAGGAAACAAAACTCTAGATAAAGATTAGGTAGTGAAGTATTATAATACATCACTTGCTTAAACCAGACTGTAAACAGAAGAGGCTGCTCTAAGGGGACTGGTGATGGGCCACTGTAGAGTTCCTTAGGCCAGAGGCTAATTCTAGAGAACACAGGAAAGGCAGGTAGTCCCTGGCAGGTGCTCTAGATCTAGCAGGTCAAAGTCCAGTGTGCAGAAGGGCCAGCAGAAGATAATCAGGAAGCCAAGATAGAGGAAATGTTTTCAGAGTGCCTGGGCAAAAGTCTGATTCAGCAGAAATTCCTTGTACTTCCTGCCTAAGGCCAGAATTGTTTGTGCTGATGGTTAGGGGAGGGGGTGCCATGGAGGTGGCTCAAGCCAGGCATGGGAAGCTAGATAGTTCCACATAGTGACTGCGTGCAGTCATCAATGACATCCAGGAATAAGGCAGTGGGAATGCAAAAGGTGAATGTAAAAGATTTCGAAGGAATGAAGAAGGGAAGGACTTTGCAATAGGGAATTTAGGAAATGAAGGGGACAAAGGCAATGTTTAGATTTCCAAGAATTATGTAAGGGATTCTGACAGAAATTGGTAGTTAAGAAGCTATTTGAGTGGGAAAAAATAATTTTCTCTTTGTTGATTTTGAGATGTTAGTAGTTCTGCCATGGATGTGACAAGAAGTAAGGCACTAAGGGCCTTTAATTAACTTCTACAAAATAAAGAGGACTGAAGCCATATTAGCAGGAGCTATGGAAATGGTTAGAAAGGACACATTCAGACCACATAGAAGGTATTCAACAGCAGACACACCGAATATAAAGCCCTTACCGTGTGGCAGAGATTGATAGTGAAGAGGCTGCTTTGATAGAAGAATATGTTTGAGAAGGTGGGATGAATGGGATCTGGGGTTTTTGTGGAGAAGTTATTTTTTTATTGCTTCTGATTAGAGGGAAAAAAACATTTGGAAAGATAACAGATGCTCATGTTGGTTTTGGTCTTTATTTCCTGTAAGTTGAGGTCATGCATAGAGAATAACGTGAAAGAACAATTTGGGGTTAATGTAAATATCTGGAAGTAAATACTGTGAGATGTGTTTATAAGGTATAATAACGGATAAGAGCCACAAGGGGGACCTTTCCAATCTCCCAGCATCTCCTCCCTCTGGTGAGTTTTCCCATTTTCTGGTCCTGAACACCATTCTTTCCCTTTCATTCCCTAAGTCCTCTAGCATTGGTTCCAGTAATTGTTAGGTTCACAATGTTCCTTTCAGTTTATCAAACTGATAGACACAATTCAGGTGAAGATTTTGAAACAAATTTTATTGGAAGAATTTTGATACAAGGTTTATTATTTTTAAATACATCTGAAGTTAAAATATATACATGAATGTCTTCAAGTAGAAAAAAGTGAAATATATATGAAGGATTTGTTGTATTATATTTAGGCAAATCATAATTGCTCACTTTAGCACATTCAAATCAAATTACAGTATAGTCCTTGAAATTTGACGTTCCAATCTAGCCTTGTACTCAAACGTTTGTTTAGAAATGTTTTGGTGCCATAATCTTCATATAGGAATCAAACCCAAATCCAAACTTGGCCATATGTTTAGAAACCATTAAAGACAGGGAGGTAAAGTGTTGTAGGGGTGCTTGGAATATACTGAAAAGGGATTTGGCAATTTTTAACTCACAGTATTTCCGATATAAAAGATCATTCTCTTTCTTGATCAAACTCACAAGTGTTGGGGCAAAATATCACTTGCGAAGAAATATCACTGAATTTTTGCTCTTAGAGGAAGCAATGGGATTACTTGGCAAACTCTTGACAGGATACATCTAGTTCAAAAGAGAATCTTCATGGAGGCTAACTGATACATGATATGTGGTACCTAAACAAAATTCAAAATAAAGCTTTTTTTTCACTAGTAAAGGGAAATTTTACCGTGGCAGCAGCAATTAAAAGATGAAAAATAAGAAATATAGAGAAGCTCCATTAAAATTTGGTATTTAGAGGGGGGGAAAAAAGAAAAAAAACTATTCTAGGAATATTTAAATCACTAAATGAATACATGTAGTGTTTGTTTTTATAGAAGCACCTTCAGGATATACCACTGAAAGAGTTTTGGCTAATTATACATCTGGAGATAAATGAAACAAGGTATGTTATACACAGATCCTTAAAGTAATATGAATATGGCAATTTTCCACAGAAACCAAGGAGGCAATGTGGTTTCTCATTTGGTAATACATAATGTAAAAATTCAAGTGACCCAGCTTCCACAGTCTCAGTTCTGCCAAATTTCTATCCAACAACATGGATAGCATCTCTTTGTCTAATGTTCCTGGATTAAAATCGAGAAGCAGCTCACAGGGCTCCTAGAAAAAAATGGTCGCAGTGGATACAAAGTCACTTATTTGTGCAAAAATGCCAAAGAAAAGCTGAGGTGTCTTCTGTTATAATAAATTACTGGTTCTATCTGTCCCCAACTGTTACTTTTGTATCCACTACGACCTACAATATTTACTCACTAGTTAACCAAACATTTACTGAGCATATAAATTCATACTAAGTTTGGGAATAATGGGATAGATGATGAGACAAAGACATTCTTTTTTACAAACTTTCCAACATCATCAGAATTGCAAATACTAAATTTTCAAAGCCATGGGAAGACTTCAAAGTTCAATACTTTTATTAAGCATAGATTGCTACTAATCTATGAAAAAGATTTCTTCTTGAAAAGGTGTCTGTAAAATGTAATGTTGTACATCCTCAGATCCCTCTCAAGCAGCAAAAATTATTTGTACTTCTTGGAAGATAATTCCTTCATCAATTATGTTAACCTCTCTTAGCCAGGATGAATTCAGTTTCTCTTTACTTACACACTGGCAAGGACTCTCTTCTGAGTCAATCCCTTTTTTAAGCAGCTTACTCTGAGCATCAATAAAACTTTTTAAAAAGGTTTTAAAAATACTTAAAGGAGTTCTGATTATTCTTTTTAGACTGCACAGTTTAAATTCAATGGCAAAGGTAGGAAATAAGTGTGAGAGCACTGAATGAAGGAATGAGTTTAAGTAATGTATATGTAACAACTATTAACCCCATAATCAATTTTGTCATAATTGTTCACTGATTTTATTAGAGAATCTGTTCAAATCTGCTACAACTTCTTGGATCTTTAAACCACTGTAGAATGATATACATAAAACAGAGCAGTCATCAGAAAAAGCACTGAATTTAAGGTCAGTGCATTACCACCGGCTATCCCTCAGGCAAGTCATTTAAATTCTCCCACAACAGCTTCCTCATCTGGAAAATGCAGTTACGAATTCCTTCCCCAGGGAGGGAATTTGAAAATGCTCTGTCAGTCATAAAAGCATGCAAAATTTTTCTTTATTGAAATGCGAGGCTTTCAAATGTGACACCATGGAAAAGGCCACACAAAGACACAGAAATACTTAATAAAGGTTGAATCCCACCCTTTCCGTATAATTTGTAGTTGGGAAATGGTTAAACACAAACCAAAGATGTCCTCATCAAAAAGACTCACATCCATTTGGCCTTTAAATATAACTATACTTCTCTGCAGATACTTGTTTCGATAATTTTTCACTGTATGTAAGTCTACCTCGATGGTAGAGATCTGGATCACTAAGGCTTCTGGTGGGTCATGTCTTGAAATAATCTTCTTCCATTAATAAAACTTTTAATGAGTGTTCTTCAAAAAATAAAATTTTTTCTTTTTTTTGCCAAAGTTCTCGTGAACTGGAAAATAATTTCTGTTTTGAAGATGGTGACAGAAAGAAAAAAGTTTAATTTTATCAAGGTAATGCTTTTATGTTGAGAGTAAGCAATTTAACATTTGGGGTTCTGGTAAGACTTCAAAATTTCACCCTACTGAATTAAAAGACCTGTTTTGTTCTATATTTAATTTAATGCCCAATTTTGTGTGGCTCTGAGAATAAATGTTAAAAATCCAAAAAGCTCCCCAGTAAGTGAAAACTAAAGTATCAAGAGTGAAATGATACGACCTGTAAGAATTAGCCTGGTTTCTAAAAAGTACCAGCTCACAGAATATAAACAAAATAAAGAAACTAAGCAATCCTTAAATTGGATTTAGCCTTGGGCAATTAACAGAAAAATTCACAAGTTAAAAGTATCCAAAGCACAGATGTCATCGTATTTTAAAAATCAGGAACTGGTTTCATAAGAGTAAAAAAGTAAGAGTACAAAAATTATATTTTCCATAAAGAATATTCTAAACCTCATAATGGAAGTATGGAAATAATATTCTAAACCTCATAATTACTTATGAAAAATAAGACAATAAAACTCCATTTATAAAGTGCCTTAATGTACCAAAAATGGAGGTCAGCTTTCCTTTATTTACAAATGCTTTTTCATCACATTTACAGAAAGGCAAATATTACACTGGAGAGGCAGGCAGCACAGTAGAGGAGAAAGAACTTGACCTGGAGTCACAAGACCTGGACTCTAGTCTTGGCTTTGCCACTAATTATCTCTGCGACTGTGAGTAAATGACAGCATTTCTGGGCTTCAGTGTTCTCATCTGTAAAATGAGAGGTAGAACGAGACTGCTTTTAAGGACAGTCCCTTAGATGTAAAATTCTATGTTGAGCAATGACATATTTTTGTTCTTAAATCCCAGCATTATATGAGGATGCTACCATAATCTCTATAAAATTGATTCTTCCATAGCAGGTAAAAACATTATAGAACTCTGATCAATTGCATCTGGAGTCACTGATTGGGCTGCTTTACAAAGGTGCACAAGTCACAGTATTTTGGTTACTGGGGTCTACACGGAGGCTTTGAAGAATGCTGAAGCATCCGGAGACAAAGGTAGATGCCACTACCATCTGCTGCTACTTCCTTATGCCTCTGCAGAAGACCGCTTGGCGACGACAAGAGGAATATAGAGCTACAGATAAACTACACACTGTCCTTCACAAAAGTGCACAGGGAGTCAGCAAAATAAAGTCACACATATGGTAAGCCCTTTGAGTAATACAATCTAGATTTTAAAACACAAAACTAATATAGGTATATTTCTGTTTGGGGAAATTTACTTAGCAAGGTAAACTTTCCCAGAGCGAAACAAATTTGTTCTCCAGGGAATATTTTGATTTTTAAAATACTAGCAAAGTTATACTCAAAGACTCCCTGCCCTTCCCCCCCCCCCCCCCCAAGAGTTAACCATAGAGACATCTCAAATCTATTACAACAATCAGGTAGTGTTTCTCAGTGAAATTATCTACTTTAGCAATAAATAGGTCTGTGCCAGAAACACAGGTGAGACCGAGTATTTGTTAGAACAAGATTGCTTTTTCTCACACTGATTTGTCCACTGCTGCACACACAGGTTTAAGGACATTTAATTAAAGCATAAATGTTAATGCCAACCCACCAAATGATATGAGCTGGAAATGTCTTGTAATAGGTGCAAAATTAGGGTTCCATATCAGTCTAATAATCTGTATGCTCAATGCCTTATCAAAGAAAAAACACATATGCATGCACTTGTGTATTCAGAGTATAGTTAAAATGATGCATATTTTGACAAAAACTTTACTTGGAATGGAGGGCCTGATGAAAGGCAGAACTGGACCTTCAAAATGCACTGCTCAAGTTTACATGCCAGTGAAAATACTGTCTCCATATGTGAACAATCAGTACAATTACATATAATATTAGCTTTTAAAGGCACACAGCCAAAATTCCCACCTTCATCTAGATCTGACATTTTCCACAATATGCCAAAACCCACAGAATATTCCAGGCTTCTATCAGGCTCGGAGTGGATGCAAACTTCCAAATAGTCACTTACACTTATAATGAAAAAGTAGTATGTTATCAGGACATTTCCTTTTATACTTTCCCTCCTAAAACATCTCAACAACTGTTTTAGTTAAACACATTTTACTGCAGGAATTCTTAGCTTTAGAACTGCCTGGCAGTAAGTAAAAATGTTTTGAAAATACTGCTTAATCTGCAAAAAGGAGACTGTCAACAGCTCATAGCAATCTGCAGCATTTTAGGAAAGCATTAAGAAAGTAGTCCAGTTTTCCTAATACACTTTAGTTCATAAATTGTAGATCAGAAATAGGGAGAAAGCTACTCTAAAACTTAGACAAAATCAACAGCGATTTCTGCCCCATCCGTGAAAAAGTGCTTATTATTGGTCTACATTCTAAACAATCACTTCCATCCTGCAGAGTTTTTTTCCCCAAGAATTTTCAGATTTTTAAAGTTAAAAGGGAACATACATTGTGATAAAATGAAGAACAATGGGTAAATGTCTATCCAGATCAATTTCTTCAAAAACACAGAGAATATTTGAGTGTTCAAGCACTTGTCCTCTCAAATCACAATTTTATTTTTCAAATACACAAAAACCTTTAGAAATCAACTTGTTTATTAACTTCTAAGACACCTGTTTTATCACAATTGATCTGTATCTTCAATAGTTGAAACTCAATAAAATGCTGCTTTTAGGTTTCTGAAAGCAACTGTATTTGTGCAATGCTTGCACCGGAAAACAAATTGTATGACTTGGCATTTGAAGAATGAAAAAACAAAGTAAATTGTCACAACCATTTCTGCCTTCCCTCTACATTGCCTTTCATTAATAAAATCCATAGGGGCACCTGGGTGGTTCAGTGGGTTAAGCATCCGACTCTTGATTTCGGCTCAGGTCACGGTCACAGGGTTGTGAGATTGAGCCTGGTGTCAGGCTCCATGCTGGGCGTGGAGCCCGCCTAAGAGTCTCTCTCTCCCTCTGCCCCTTCTCCCCCAAGTCTCTAAAAAAATAAAAAATAAAAATAAAACCCATAAAAACAGCAAGGAGACACATAGGGAAGTTTTCACAGACACAGTAGCTTTCAGAGAAATTTGGGATTTAGCAGATGTTTTAAGTAAGTCAAAACAATCGTCTATATAACAGATGCATTTGCAAAGTTTTGAAAACACAGTCCACAGAATAATGTGATAATTGAATTTGATTTAAAAAGCAAAATAACACCTTCTATTTTTCGATGAGATAGAGCAGTAAGAGGAAACTTTTCATATCTTTAAACCTAGGCTGGAAGTACACACACAGACAATCTGTACACATCACTTATAAGAGTCTTACTTCATACAGATTATAGAATTATCCATTAAAAAAACCCATATGCATGACCTTTGATGGTACATTATTATGCTGGCAAATACATTTTCTGATACAAAGGCACTTTGAAAACCCAATATGGTTTGGTTCATAAGTTTGCAAGGTACAAACAATTTTACAAACATATGATTATACTGAAGAATGTCAACCATTGTGACATTACATATAAAATGATTTCTTTTTTTTTTTTAAATAACACTAGTTTTGTGGAAATGAAAGCAGTGGTTTCCAGCAGCTTCAGTGAAGACTGTGCAGATGACTGGAAGCCCAGCATCTGAATTCGGACTCGCTAGGATGACCACTAGGGCTGAGGGCATTTTTGAAAATGGAAAAAAAAAAAAAAAAAAAGGTACACAAACAAAAAATAACATCCTGGGACAAAACTACAAACGTCAGAAATTAAAATGGTTTGGAGGGAAGAGCACAAAAGACACGACCAAAAGTCCAGGAGAGCTCCTCCTAGTTCTGCTCCCTTAGCTATGAGCTCCTTCCTGGCAGAGCACAAACTGCTGACGCTACCTGGTCTACTTGGCGCTGGGGAACTGTAGTGACGATTTTTCTGTTCTAAAAAGCTAGGTACAACATTTGGGATTGTACAGTACCGGAAATATTAGGTCCCCCAAAAAGGATAATTTCTTTTCATTCGTTACATGGCCGCGAAGTCAATCTGTACATAAAGCTGTCTCACTCCAGCCTGAAAAGTTTAAAAAAAAAAAAAATCAGAAAATCAATCTAATAGCAGACTATACATTTCAGAAAAGTAATAGAAAAAAAAAAAATCTCATTTTTTTGAAAAAGGAAAGCATTGTTTTTCTTTTTTGCCTCTGGAAAATAATTCTCCATTCTTCATCAGAAAGGGCCAGTAATTTTATCTTAGAAATAAGTATTTTCATAATTGCAAAAAGGTCCCCCATTTACCTCTACAGAAGAAAGCCATGCTATTGATTACAAACCGTGTCCAAGTGAAATCTGGAACAATGAGGTTACCCATCTACTGTTATTCTACTAAAGACAGCAAAGTGCTTGCCTAACTGGCTACTAAAATCATAGAGCGATCCGGTCTCAATATTCCTGTGATGGACGATGAGCAAATACTTAAGTAGGACCATCTGTTGATTATTTAATTACATTCTAACGCCTCTCTTCAATTTTGGAGATGAACCCGCTATTCAAGGACTGCCTCTCAAAATTGCTCCCAACTCTCCTATTTTATCAATTGTTGTATATATGCTGTCTACAACTCCTTTTCTCTATTCTCTCTTGAATGCATTTCTTTTTTTTTAAAGATTTTTTATTTATGTGACAGAGAGAGACACAGCGAGACAGGGAACACAAGCAGGGGGAGCGGGAGAGGGAGAAGCAGGCTTCCAGGCCAAGCAGGGAGCCCGACGTGGGGCTCGATCCAGGACCCTGGGATCATGACCTCAGCTGAAGGCAGACGCTTAACGACTGAGCCACCCAGGTGCCCCTCTCTTGAACGCATTTCAACTGAACTTTTGCCACCCACCACTTTGCAAAGGTGTTTGTCAGGGTCACCTCCAAGTTGCTCAGACCAGTACTCACCTGTCAGTCCTCTTAGTACTTACTCTAACAGTGAGGACAAAGGTGCGCACTCTTTCCTACTGAAACAGTTTTTCTCACTTGGCTTTCAGAGAATACTCACTGGTGACCTTTTACCTCAATTATCAGTCTTCCTCAATCTCCTTTGCTGGTTCTTCCTCCTACCTTTGAGCACTAAGCACTGAAATATGCAAAGGCTCAGTCCTCAGATTCCTTCTTTTTCTCCATTTGTTCCCTAGCTGATCTCATCTAGTATCCAGACTTTTAGTACCATCTACATGCTCACACCTCCCACACTTGTATTCCCCACTGGAACCTACCTACCATCTACTTCACAGTTCTACCTGGACGTCTGACAAGTATTAAAACACTACTTCCTCCCCCCAAGCCTGGTGATCTTGTATCATCTACAGCTCAATGCCATCCTCGATGTTACAACTTAAAGACCCTTCTTTCTCTCACACTCAACCCATTAGGAAAACCTGTCTGCCTTACTTTCAAAGTAGCCCAATCCCAAAACCTGACCATTTCACATCACCTCCATTGCTGTGTTTGCTGACGCTCACCCGTTATAACGTTATCTCTACAAAACAAGGATTTTGTCTTTGTTTTTTCATTGCTGATTCCTAGTACCTCAAATAGTGCCTGGCACATGGTAAGTGATCAATAAATGCTTGTTGGATGAACAGAAATTCTACTACTAAATTCCTTCTTTCAAGTAAAAATAACTTTTTAACATTAAAGTATACATAGCTATAATAAGCATTTTTTGGTCAGTATCAAAGAATGAAAGGCAAATTAGAGTATTAATGGAAAGGGAAAAAAAAAATCAGAGTGGGGGATAACACTACAGTGATTTCTAGCATGGCTTTTTTTCCTACCATTCAAGTAGGTGGGCTCTGTATAACACTAATGAATGGGTGAGAGGAGCAGGGACCACTCAAATGGGATAAAAAGCTGGGTAGAGCCTAGAAACTTATCAGCACAGAAAAGGTTTTAGCTTTCTTGCCTCATTAAAAATAAATAATAGTAATAATAATAATAGTAATAATAAAATAAAAAAATCCTTGCTGTGGGCAAGTTAAAGCTCTATAATTCAAAATTGTTTGTTATTTCAATTTATGGAAACTACATTTAATAGCAGCCTTTCCTTAAAGAGGCTTATGGCAGAAAAAAGACAGAACTTAACATCTGCATGATTTTGAGCTAAGATTTAAAACCAAACCTCAGTTTTTCTCATTTTAAAAGCACTGATAAATACCAAGTCTACTTATCTCACAAAATTGTTATATGTTCATCCAATATTTGAAAGTATTTAATAAGCCCTTGTTACATCTGAGGTACCACTGTAAGGATTATATGTGAATATATGAGAAAGGATTTCATATGCTATAAAAGGCTAAAGGCTATTAAAATAAATTATTATTTTTTGTTGTAAATATATCTGATTTACTCAACCCAGATGGTCTCTGAAATAACTAAGGAACTCTTCTGCAAAATTCTTGTATATCTAACCTTAAGAAAAAAACAACTACTGCCCAAGTAAACTGGCTTAATTCCTTTTCTCTTCCAACAAAATTGTTAATGAAAGTAAAATGGTCAAAATAAGTTGGGCTCCTATTACTACCCCTACCACTTCCCTCAGCCCCAGCCCTAGTACGGTGAAGATGGTAATAAGAAATGAGGTTAGCCCAAGGCAGTAAAAAAAGAGGAAAAACAAAGAGGCTAGGTAAATGGATCTTTGCATAATCATGAGTTAATTACTCAAGCTTATATCTTTCCCCTGAGGGGCTACAGCTTTACATAAAAGCTGTCTAACAGAAAAAGTCATTTTGCTTCATCCAGCTGTCCTGACGGGGATGGCTTCAAGTTTTCCAACTTCCCATGTTCCTTTCTCAATTTCCTTCAAAGCAGAGAGAAAAGAAGAATTTCCAAAGACTCCTAGTGAGTCAGCTACTCCCTGAATACAAACCAGGTTTTCTATACAGTTTATCCACACCATAAAGACAAGACAAATACTCTAGCAGATCAAAACAGGGCTCAGTTGCATCAAACATTCTACCACTGGGATGGCACTGGGAGTCGGAGCCTGGCCTTTAAAAGCCTTGTCTTAAACAAGGGAAAACCATATAATATTCATTGTGTCTTATATCATGAGAGTCATGTAAACCATAATTCAGTCAACACTTTTTTAAATCGTTAAGACTTGTTTTTAACACATGCACTCCTAAGAAAATAAATGTTAACCTGGTGCCATAGACTTAGAATATCCTCATTATCAATATTCATTTTGTGGAAAGGAAAACAAATCAGGAGTGAAAAAAAAAGAGAGAGAGAGAAATACACAGGAATATGGCTATAGAAAATTATTGGTTTGTGTTCTCTACCAATTCCACAGAAACTTTCTACTTTAGTTTTTGACTGAACATAGAACATTAATCTTTATCCTTTTAAAATGAAGTCTTGAAAACTGCCTTAGTCTTCCATGTGAAACCTAAATCCTCTCAGAATTAGTGAACAGTGAGTGAATATGACATTATAAGGCATGAGCAGTAACTTGGGCCTGGGTTCCTTTTTCCATAAATTGCGAAGAACAGCCCTTGTTTATAAGGAGGCTGGAGTGATGTGTTAAGCAGCTGTTACAGCGCCTGGTGCGCGGTGGGCTCTCACTGAAGGCCCAGCTGCTGTTGCTGCTGCAGTTTCTGCCCTCTACCAGCCAACCAGTGAGGGCTTAACCCTTGTGGGTTAATTACAAACAATGAACCTAGGGCCCTGTTGGCCTCCCATCCCATGGCTGTTTACTCCAACCTCTGAGGAGGTTAGGTTCTGGTACGCATCAAGCACATAGATGAAGAAAATGGAAAGCTGGCTAAGGAGAAGTTGCAGAGTTGGCAAGCAGAACTGACGCTTGTGACAGATGAAAACCTACAGACAGGAAAACAAACAAAGAGGGTGGAAACTAGCTAGTCCCCTGGAGAGGGGTAAGTAGCTTCTCCCACTGGCTCCCCCTACCCTTCCGCAGACAGGAGGCTGGGTGACGTCAGCGGTCAGGCAGGAAGGTATCAGGAGCATGGAGGCTGGGGAGGTTCCTGAAACTTGGGGAACTCCCATTTGCGCATGTGAGGAGGCTTTCTGGTTCCTTCCTGGGTATCAGAGTGAACTGCTATTTTGAGGCTAGAGGCTAGAGCACAAAAAGGTGAAGCAGGAAGCTGGGGGTTCAGGACTTAACATGCATAACAGAAATAGGCAGGAGAGGAGAAAAGATGAAAGAAATCAAGATAGAAGTTCTATCAGGGGGGTGCCTGGGTGGCTCAGATGGTTAAGCGTCTGCCTTCAGCTCAGGTCATGATCCCAGGGTCTTGGGATCGAGCCCCACATTGGGCTCCCTGCTCCACGGGGAGCCTGTTTCTCCCTCTCCTTCTACTGCTCCCTCTGCTTGTGCTCTCTCACACTCTCTGTCAAATAAATAAAATCTTAAAAAAAAAAAAAGTTCTATCAGGGAGTAGATAGCATGTTTTAGGTGATTGTCTTCTGTGCTTTGTGGAACCGAAGAGCACAACGAAACAAGCATATTCTAGATTTTTCTTCAAACATTATTTCTAACAAAACAGTATATTAAAAAAATTAACATGATATCAGCAAGTTTAAAAGACACATAAAATGTTAAATTGCCATCTTAATCTTCTTGTTCATACACTAAATATAAAAAATAAGTTGTCTATTTCATCAATTCTCAAATGATAACTCATTTTTAAAAAGGTAGTGCAGGGGAGAATGGGAGAGAAAACTTTTTCTATGCCAACAGAAAACCTTGTAGTTTAAAAATTGGATTATCCCTTACCTAATAATTCCTAAGGAATCTAAGTTCACCAATTCACTTATTTTACTCTCTATTCAGGCACAGCTTTAGCTGGCTGTTAAAGACTGATACCATGGAAAATGCAAATAAAACGGACATGCCTAATATACAGTTCTAAAGTAGTCATGAAGCTTACAGTTTTATCAATAGAATAGAAAGTTGTAATTCTCAAGCTGATGTTTTCAGTTTAAAGTTGTCTTCATAGATATTTTAACAAGAACTTTTTTAACCAAAAGCTATCACTTAAATTCTGATTTAAGGTCAGTTATAATGGACGCCTGGGTGGCTCAGTCAGGTAAGCGGCTGCCTTTGGCTCAGGTCATGATCCCAGGGTCCTGGGATTGAGCCCCACATCGGGCTCCCTGCTCAGTGCGGAGCCTGCTTCTCCCTCACCCTCTGCCTACTGCTCTGCCCACTTGTGCTCTCTCTGTGTCAAATAAATAAATAAAATCTTAAAAAAAAAAAAGATCAGTTATAAGAAAGACACCTGAAAATGTCCTAAAACCAAAAAGTATAACTTATTACTGAGGAAATCCTTCTTTTAGTCTTTCGGAACTTCAATTCTGCATATATCAGAACTAAAACAATGATCACTAAGAAACTTTAAAATCATTAAAGGTATGGAATAGAAGTCATTAGTAGGGTGGTTCCCCCTCCCCTCTGGAAAAAAATGTATTGAACCATCTTCACCACAAGGTCCTGCTCTGCAAGGAATGAAATAGAGTGGGCTTGACCTTGGCTGATGAAAAGGCTGAAAATATTTTTCAGAGCTTAAAAATTTTCAAAAAAAATTTCAAAACCCAAATACAGTTTCCAAAACCAAAGAAGCAGCTAAATAAACTTTCAGCTTCAGCCATTTTAAAAGCCAAGATGTCTAAGGTTGCCAGAAGAAGCCATCTCCACCTACTTCAGTTACAACTTCAGCAGTTCCTAAGAATGGACACAGCTGCTTGCGCATTTCTAAACCTAGAAACTGCATTCCTTCAGAGGGAAAACCGTGACTAAGTGCCCAAGTCTTAGGAGAGTACTGCGGCATGTCCTGGAGGTCAACAGAAGCTCACATTAGGAGGGTGAAGGACACAGTATAACTAGGAGACAGGGTAAAGGAAAGAACGATGATCTAGAAATGACAGTGAAAAAGCAAGGTTATTGCAGCCACATAAGAGCCACTTTTGCCTCTAAAACACCCCCTGTTTAGAATGGGAGAAGATATTTGCAAATGACACTACAGATAAAGGGCTGGTATCCAAAATCTATAAAGAATTTCTCGAAATCAACACCCAAAAAAACAAATAATCAAGTCAAAAATGGGCAGTAGACATGAACAGACACTTCTCCAAAGAGGACATACAAATGGCTAACAGACACATGAAAAAATGTTCATCATCATTAGCCATCAGGGAAATTCAAATCAAAACCACACTGAGATACCACCTTACACCAGTTAGAATGGCAAAAATTGACAAGGCAAGAAACAACAAATGTTGGCAAAGTTGGAGAAAGGGGAACCCTCTTATACTGTTGGTGGGAATGCAAGTTGGTACAGCCATTTTGGAAAACAGTGTGGAGGTGCCTCAAAAAATTAAAAATAGAGCTACCCTATGACCCAGCAATCGCACTACTGGGTATTTACCCCAAAGACACAAATGTAGTGAAAAGAAGGGCCATATGCACCCCAATGTTCATAGCAGCAATGTCCGCAATAAGCAAACTGTGGAAAGAGCCGAGATGCCCTTCAACAGATGAGTGGATAAAGAAGATGTGGTCCATATATACAATGGACTATTACTCAGCCATCAGAAAGGATGAATACCCAACTTTTACATCAACATGGATGGGACTGGAGGAGATTATGCTAAGTGAAATAAGTCAAGTAGAGCAAGTCAATTATCATATGGTTTCACTTATTTGTGGAACATAAGGAATAGCATGGAGGACATTAAGAGAAGGAAGGGAAAAATGAAGGGGGGGGAGTAGGAGGGAGAGACGAACCATGAGAGACTATGGACTCTGAGAAACAAACTGAGGGTTTTAGAGGGGAGGGGGGTGGGGGGATGGGTTAGCCCGGCAATGGGTATTTAAGGAGGGCACATACTGCATGGAGCGCTGGGTGTTATATGAAAACAGTAACTCGTGGATCACTACATCAAAAAGCAATGATGTATTGTATGGTGACTAACATAACATTAAAAAAAAAAAAAGAATCACCAATGGAAAACAAAAATAAAACACCCCCTGTTGAAAGATGTGAGAAGGATTCAGACATACTGTGAAGGTCTTGCATGCCTCATTACAAGAAAGTCATACAGACTTAAGAGTGTCTGTTAAAGAAGGGACCTAGTTATTAAAATTCTGGAGTAAGTGGTACCAGCACAGTGCTTCGTAGTAGACTAAGTCTTGCTGTTGACTACACATAAAATTATTTCATTACTTATTCCCAAAGGAACATAACCATACATTTCTCATTATTAGAGAAGAGAGACATTTAATTTATGCTAAGATCCTGAATTTAAACTGCATATTATATTCTGTTGTCCGTGTCTGAAGATATGATGTATCTGTTTCTCTTCCTCTTCTTCTTTTTCTCTCCTTCTTTCCCTGTGTGTGTGTATCTCTGTCTATATCTCTAATTCTTTATACCATTGCCATCTTTTTGTGCTGTGGTTAAAAAGACCAATGGGAACCCAACCATATTTTTCCATACTTAGCACACATAAAGATGGTGTTGGTCAAATACAGATTTAAGAATTTGTTTGTTCAACAAATTTATTATACACATACATTTTTCTAAGCATTGAGAATGCAAAATCATATTTGGAAGAAACCTGCAGATAAATATGTATATCAAAAGATAAAGTTATGCAGCTTAGAGGGGTCTTTCTGCTTCAGAGAGAAAGTAACAATTGAATTGGACCTTTACATTAGAGTAGGATCTTTGTCCCACACAGAAAAGTAAACAGTCTAGAGGGGTATGAAGTATATGGGAATGAATAGCAGAGGCTTGAAAAGTTAATGGGGTCATGCTAGAAAGTTTGGGTTTTATCCTGGTGGCAATGAGGAGCCTCCAAAGTTTTTGTTTTTTAACTTTTTTTAAAAAATAAAATCACCTATATTCACCAATTGCTAATATTTTGCCACATTTGCTTTATTTCTCTCTAAGTATATTTATTTATAATCTTTTTACTTCTGTTGAAACATCTGAAAATTAGATATCCTGATCCTTCGCCACTAAATCCTTCAGCATGGATCTGCTAAGAATGGAGCATTCTTCGATAACCCCAATCCATTATTGCACCCAAGAAATCTAACACCTACACAATTATTATGAACTATTATGCAGTCCATATTCAAATTTCCCAGTTACCCAACAGTTTCCTCTATGCCTGTTTTTTTTTCCCCCAATCTAAGATTCAATCAAGGTAAGACACTGCATTCAACTGTGAAGTTAACTCCACACTGTTTTTCCCCCCTTTTCATGACACTAACACTTGGTAAGAATCTAGGCTAACAGTCTTTTTTTTTTTTTTTTAAAGATTTTATTTATTTATTTGAGAGAGAGAGACACAGAGAGAGAGGGAACACAAGCAGGGGGAGTGGGAGAAGGAGAAGCAGGCTCTCCGCTGAGCAGGAAGCCCAATGCGGGGCTTGATCCCAGGATCATGACCTGAGCTGAAGGCAGATGCTTAACGACTGAGCCACCCAGGCGCCCCCAGGCTAACAGTCTTATAGAAGTTTCTACAAGCTGGGTTTGTTCTGCTAGTGACTAGATTCACATTAACCATTTCGGGCAAAAGTACCCCACACTCTCACTGCATCACACCAGGAGGCACAGGCCAGTTTTTAAGCACACATTTTTAAGGCATGGAAACAGTTCCTCATTAGATCTATGTGTTAGGTAATTTTAGCAGCAGTGTCGACATCTAGATTTTTCGCCAAATATTTCCAGCAAACTGGAATGAAAAAAAATTTGTATTCTCTCACTCTTTCCTTAGATGTTCTTGACATGATGTTCTTATTCTCCCAGCAGATACAGAATCATATATATCACTCTTACATTATCAGTCACATGACTATGTCAACTCAAGACAGAATAAGCATCAAGTCAAATGATTTGGCTGCAGGCATGCAGTGACTAATTTATGATTCCAAATACAACAGAATATTAAGCTTTAAACCACACAGAACTATGGCTTTGCTATCACACAAAAACGTTAACATAGTCTACTTTTAGTTAAAGCCACTGACAAGACATTATTCTTATTCCAAATGCTATTTTAGTTCTTGGCTTTAAACAGCATTTAACATGTCTTATATAAGGAGTATACGGTAAAGGAGAATCTACTTTTTCTTAAGAATTCAAATCAGTATAATGAGAGAACAGGACTATCTTCCTTAAGAGTATTAACTAAAATAAGATCTCCCAATTTTGCCTGTATGGTTGAAAAAAAGTACTTTTATGCTTTCCTCATAGTATTGCATGTGTGTGTGCGTATATATATATTTATATACATACATATTTAACATGTTAAGTAGTAAATATTTTTTAAACTAGTAGATAAGATAAATTCAAAGATCTTTAAGAATTTAATGAAAAAGTCATACCTGAGTAAAAATATTATGTGTTTGGCTTAAAATCCACCTGGCATCAGCATCAGGGGCTACTACTAATTTCAAGGTCCCAACATAAACATCAGAACATAAGGTCCAGAAGTGCTGTTCTTGTAAACTGTAAACTCCTTGCAACTGCTGCACCTGAAACAGAAAGGGCAAATATTAACATCATAGGGCCCCCTTATTTTTTATGTATGCTGTTTTATTATTATTATTATGCTGCAGTTCACTAAACTGCTATTTAGATTATTAACTGTAATACTATTATTATGCAACATATTCAGTAAACATGGATTCTGTTCTCTAGTTCATTATGTGCCATGGGAGGTGTTTGGGAAATGGGAATGATCACGTGCCAAAATTTGTAGGGCACAGCTGAGAGAGCACCTAGACGGAAATTTACACTTTCAAGTACATTGATCAGAAAACAAGTATAAACTCATTTGCATTTAGAAACTAGAAGAACAACAAAGTAAACTCAAAGAAATAGGAAGGAAGGAAATAAAGGACAGAAATCAATGGTCCAGAGACTTAGAAACTACTAGAATTCACAGTATCAAAAAACTAGTTCTTTAAAAGATTACTGAAGTAGAGAAGTCAGTGTCTCCCAAAGGGGGCATATTTTGGACAGGACGGTTTTTCCCTGTGTCAGAAACTATAGGACCCTTTGCATCCCCAAGCTCCCCCAAGGAGCTAAATGCCAACATATACTCTTCTCTAAATCATGTGACAACAAAAAAGAGAAGGACGTCTCTCAGTTTTTACGATGGCTCCTTAAGGTTTTCATAGCCTAAGGCTGACAACCACTGGCAAGACAAACTCTGAAGGAGGTTTGGAAAAGAAAAAAAAACAAACAGGAACTGTTTCCATGCCTTTTTCCATGAAAAAGAACAACTACAAATAACAGATTTTAAAAACCATAAAAGGGAATACTATATGAATGTGTAGCTTGTGAATACACAAAGTATTACCACTGAGTGGAATCCAAACATTCTCACCATCTACTACTATCAGCCTAGCTGAAGACAGCATTATCTCTAGTCTGGATTATTATAATAGTATAAGTGTAATAATATAATATTATAGTAACTGGTCCATTTCTGGCCTTGCATCTTTTCCATCTATTCTCATCACGGTATTCCAACTGCGATCCTGTTACTTTAGGTCAGATGCTGCCACTTGGCTGTTTAAAATCCTCCAATGGCTTCCCACCTTACTCTGAATAAAAATCAAAGCTTTCACAATGACTTATATGGGTCCATGTCACATGGCCCACTTGTTACCTAATCACCTTCTCTCCTACTAGGCGTCCCCTTGCCCTCTCTTCCTCAGCTAAACCAGCCTCCTCACCATTGGCTGAAAAGTCTGGCACACTCCTGCCGCAGGGTACTTGCTATTCCCTCTGTCTGAAGTGTACCTTCCTTCCAGATTTCTACTTGGTCCACTTTGTTTGGGTTTTTACTCAGATGTCATCTTCTCAGTAAGCTACTATAACTCCTGTACTCTTGGTCTCCTGTTACTCTATGTAAAATAATAATGTTTTCACTTTTATGTTTCTCTGCTATGTTTTACTTTTTGGAGCATAATATCATACACTGCATTATTCATTCATATTATTTATATTTTTTATTGCCTGTCTCTCCAGCAGAACTTAAGCTCAAAAGGGCAGGGAATTTTTTTCTTTTCTTTTTTTTATGTTTTGTATCCTTAGCATCTAAAACAGTGCCTGGCCCAAGTAAGTGCTTAGTAAATTGTGTGTGTATGTGTGTGTATGATAAATATACATAAACGCACACAAAATAAAAACACAACTTTGAAACAGACAAAAGGGATAAGTTTCTGGAAATATAGAAAATGCCATAATTTAAAAAAAAATGCCATAAGAGAAAAAAATAGAAAATGTGAAAGGACAATTAAAAATTGAGAAGGTAGAGGTTAATGTCCAAAATATAAAAAGAACTCATACAACTCAATAGCAAAAAACCAAACTGATTAAAAAATGGACAGAGGATGGGAATAGACATTTTTCCAGAGAAGACATACAGATGGCCAACAGTGAAACATGCTCAACTCACTAATCATCAGGGAAATGCAAATCAAAACCAAATGAAATACCACCTCACACCTGCTAGAATGCCTATTATCAAAAAGTCAACATCCTTTTCAATTCTGAGATCCTCTGATTTTTAAGTAACCTATTTGGGATATTAATTAAGAAAAAGTTGAACCGAGAACTATCAAAAATTTTCATTTTTTATCAGAATTTGATCAATGTAGGCATTATTTTCTATAAACTCCAAAACAGTTGGTAGGAAATTTGAGACAATACCAACTGTGGCCTTTTTAAAAACTGCTTTTACTGGGAAAAGAGGTCAAGGTGGACTCTTCCTCTTTCGGGATTCTGATGACATAGTGGCTTGAACCTGGTATCACTCTACATGTTTCTGAATGGCATCCTCACGGGATGGTCTACTGTGAATGAAACAACCGAATGAATAGATCTCTTCTACCTCTAAGAATGCAAGTACTCTTGTAGCTAAGACTAAGGAATGTTCCTATACAAACTGGCTTTAACTCTCCTCAAGTTAAACAATTTGGGGAAAGCGTAGTCACAGATGCTTTTCCTACTCTAACAGTGTGGTATAATAGAAAGGGCATGAGCTTTGGAATCAGAAAGATATGGATTAGAATTCTGGTTCAGCCACTAGCATTTGTGACCTTGGATGAGTTACTTAAATTCTCTGAGCCTCAATTTTACCTATGGAAAGGAAGACAAAACTTACCCTGTATGGATATGGTGAAGACCAGAAACCGTATATGTAAAACAATTAGTACAGGGACCATCTTATAGTAAGCATTCAATAAATTGCCCTTTCCTTTCACAGTTATGATGACTACCCTACCTTAAAATGATAACCACAAATGATAAATGGGCAACACTTCACTTTCTTATCTAAAAAAACCTTTTTACAGCTTCTCCTCATCCCTTCCTTCCTTCCTTCAAGGTTTTATTTATTTGACAGAGCACAAGCAGGCAGAGGGAGAGGCAGAGGGACAACCAATGCGGGGCTCGATCCCAGGACCCTGGGATTATGACCTGAGCTGAAGGCAGACGCTTAACCGACTGAGCCACCCAGGCGCCCCCCTCCTCCCCTTTTAAAAGATTTAGAGAGCACAAGCAGAGAGGGAGACAGAGTGGGAGGAAGAAGCAGGCTCCCCGCTGAGCTGGGAGGACACAAGGCTTGATCCCAGGACCTGGGGATCACGACCTGGAATGAAGGCGGACGCTTAACCAACTGAGCCACCCAGGTGCCCCTCCTCTGGCGTTCTGAGCCAGAGGAGTGTTTGATTATACTGCCTTATAAATGATAAAATAGAAGCACATAAAAATCCCTTATCCTGTACCACCAAATCCACCAGTTGACCCTCATCTATGTCAGCACTTTCTGCCTCCCCTCCAGGAATACAGTACCCCTGGCTCCCCTCTACACTGAATTCCTCCATACTGCTACTGGTTCTATCCTTTTCTTTTTTTTCTTGAGAGAGAGAGAGAGAGAGTACAAACAGGGAGGGAAGGTGGGAGGGAGGGGTAGAGGGGGAATCTTAAAGGCTCTGCGCCAACACAGGGCTCGAACCCACCACCCTGAGATCATGACCTGAGCCGAAATCAAGAGTCTGACTCTTAACCAACTGAGCCACCCAGGCACCCATGGTTCAATCTTTCTTCATCTTCTCAAGAACTTCATTCTTGTAATGACCACCTTTATTACCGTATCATTGATTTCTTCCTCTAGGATGGCCTGTTCCTATCAATAACAAACATGCTCTAGAACTGCACTGTGTAATACAGAAATCACCAGACACATGTGGCTATTTAAATAAGGAGAATTAAACTACACTAAAAAATCAGTTGTTCTAGCCATACATCAGGTGCTCATTTTGCTTGTGATTTCCATACTGAGCATTGCAGATTATATAGTATTTCCATTATAGGAGAAAGTTCTATGGGACAGCACTATCCCAGAATATCCTATTTTAAAAACAAACAGCCCTGCCCTGATACTATATCCATACTCAGGCTGTCAACTCATTTCTTTGCTCCCTTTAACAGCCACACTTCTTAAAAGAGTTGTCTGTAGCTACTGTCTTTACTTCCGTAATTCATTTTCTCCTTAGTCTACTCAAATCATGCTCTTCTCCCCAAACTCCTCTGAAACTGGTCTCATCCAGGTTATTAGCGCTGTTCACGATGCCAACCAATGATCACTTCTCTGTTCGTACCTTGCTTGCCCCACAGAAAGTGGATCACTGCTTCCTTCTTCAGCTCTGAGAGACTATGCTCTTTTGGTTTTCCAGCTCCCTTCCTAACCACTCCCTTTTCTGGCTTCCCCACCACCTGTGCTGTAAACCTGGAGCTGAAAGTAAAGCTAAAAAGAAAAGAGCTTAATTCTCCCAAGGGAATCTCACATAATCCCAATGTTTTATTTTATTTTATTTTTTTAAAGATTTTATTTATTTGACAGAGAAAGAGAGAGCGAGCGAGAAAGGGAACATGAGCAGGGGGAGTGGGAGAGGGAGAAGCAGGCTTCCCGCTGAGCAGGGAGCCCGATGTGGGGCTCAAGCCCAGCACCCTGGGATCAGGACCTGAGCCGAAGGCAGACGCTTAACGACTGAGCCACCCAGGCACCCCCCCAATATTTTATTATTCATATATTGATGACTCAGAACTTTTCCTAGTCCTAATCTTTCCTTAAAACACCAGATTTTCATGTCCAACTACTTCACTGACATTTCCCCTAAGAGTATAGAAGGCATCTCAATTTTAACATACCCAGATTAGAACTCTTGATTTGGGGGGGGGTGTGTGTGGATTTTCCATCCTCAAACCTGCATCAACACAGCCTTAATCTTAACAAATGGTACCAGCATCTACCTAGTTGAGAGTGAACATTTTTTCTCCCCTCCACTAATATAATCCATCTCCAAAAATTTATCCCAAATGTGTCCTTACCTCCATCTTCACTGCTCCCTCGGTAGTCCTAACCACCATTTTGCCCCACTTAAATGACAAGAACCTCATAACTGGTTTTCTTTGCTTTCATTCTCTCTAGAATTTGTTCTCCAATAGCAAGCAGAATAATCTTTTAAAAACACAAGTTTTATGACACTCTTCCTCCCTAAAAACTTTCTAATACTTCCCACTGGATTAAAATTAAATCAAAACCTCTTAGTAAGACCAAAAATCTCTGTATGATCTGGCCCCTACTATTCTCTCCCCTTTCCAGCCAATCCCTTTATTGACTATGCTTTAGCCACAGTGACCTTTTCTTCTGGTCTTCACAACTCTAAATTAGTTCCAGCCGTAGAACTTCTGCATTAGCATAAAGTGTTCCTTTGCCTAAAACACTCTTCTCCAGGATTTTCATAAGGCTGGCTCCTTCTTGTCATCAAGGTTTCAATTTCCTTGAATATGACCTCCTTCGTGAATCTAAGGTAATCATCCATGTCTACTACATCACTTTTTAAAATTTCTGTTATAGTAACTATTATGGATATTTTCTTATTTATCAATTTATTATTTAGTACCTGTTTTTCCCCACTAAACCACAATCTCTTTGAGCACAGACACTGTCTGTCTTGCTTACCCTTATATCCTTAGTACCTTATTAGAATTTCTGGCACAAAGTAGGAGCTCAAAAAATATACTGAATAAATGTTTATATCATCTGCTATTTGTATCTATATTTTAAAAGAACTGCTCAAATTCTACATGAGAACAATTTCTACCACATTTTCTTTAGTATAGTTCAATATTTTCCAATGATTTTATTCTGGTTTGTATAAATGGCATTCATGGTTAGCATTCAATCTTGGAAGAAATACTAAATTACACATATGCTACCCATATTTGTCAAAGTTAAAAACCCTAACAGCTTGGAAACAATATAAAATCTAATGGTTTGGAAGCTTTGAAACTTACCCTCTGGTAGCACTGAGGCAGAGCATTTTCTAACACCGGAGGAGTTCTCTGCATTAATATTCCAACAGACTCTCTTAAAAGAGGAATAACACTAAAGAAAAGGAAGAAAAAATTTATTAAAGCCACATTCTGACAATCCCATTCTGTAAGAAAGTAATAATATAACTCTATACTAGAATGTATCAAGATTTATCAGAATAATATGAGGAAAAAGAATCTAGTCGTTCTTAAATTTTTCATGTGATCAGTAAGTTATTATCTAAAATAAAAGAGCTAGATAAAATGTACCAATGTATGAAACACTAAACTATACTACTGAATAGTACTGGAGCATCTAAAAATCTAAACATAGCAGTCATTCAACTACTATTTAAAATATGATTTCAACTGGCCAGAATCTTCCAAAGTAATCTCTAAGACATATCATGGTCAATTGGTCCTTAATGTTTATCAAATATTTACATGTATGTATCTGAATAGTACTGTAAAGGAATATACAAAAAAATTAATATGGTACATTAGTCCATTCATCCAATATTTTTATAACCCAATTATATATCGGTCTTCTTTCATTATTTAAAAAATACAGAAGCCTGGATATATCCACAGATCTAGTGTATCAACACTGTTAGTGATAGGGCCCAAATGTCTGTGTGTGTTGATGTAGCTAGCTCTCCACCAGTATTTGGAAATTACTGCTTTAAGCTATTTGGATGATTAAATGTACAGAAACAACAGTATAATGATAAGGGTGACTCTAATGCAATAGTTCTCTTATTTAGACATCAAATTCACCTTACAGTCTTGTTTTCATTTCTGACATATTAAATCAGAATCTTTGAGGGAAGGTCAAGGCCATCTGTTTTTTTTTTTTTTTTTTTTAAGGCATCTCTTTTTAAAAAGCTCTCCACACGATTCCAGTGAATCAGGGTGGCAAGGCACTGCTCCACAGGCAGACGGAGAGAGAGCTTCGTTATACTTAATAGCTTAAGCCAGTGCTCTCTTTTAAACTTGGAGAATCTCAAAATTTCCAAAGACCCCTCCTAATTATAGCTGTCGGAGACAGAGATAAAAGGAACATATATACATTTCAAGAAAGGTAGAAGTTGAAATGTACCTCAAAAATTAGTGATATTTCTTTTTCAAGTTTTATTGTTACTTAAGTAATCACTACACCCAACATGGGGCTTGAACTCAGGACCCCAAGATCAAGAGTACATGCTCCTCTAACTGAGCCAGCCAGGCACTCCCAAAATTAGTGGTATTTCTGACAGGTGGAAAGGAAGACAAGACATTAAAATAACAAAGACATAGGAAATGGCCACAGGGAAGCAATGACAAGTCCACTCCCACACTTTATGTGCACAGTGATAAGTACTTGGATAATAAGACAGGAACAGAGACAACTAGGAAAATTAAACAGATAACTGAGAGAAATAACTGGTGTCTAATTGGATATAGTGAAGAAACAGTGCAGCGACTTGTGTAATCCCCTAACTCTTCTCTTGAGTGTGGGCTGGATCTAGTGACTTGCTGCTAATGAATAAAGTACAGCAAAAGTGACAAGATGGTACTTCTAAATTTCTAAAATTAGATTAGAAGACTCCGCCTTCCATCTTGTTCACCCTGCTCTCTTGCTCTCTCACTTCTTTGCTCATGGCTGTCAGGCTGTGAGCTGTTTTATGGAGAGGCTCAAGTGACAAAGCACTGAGGGATACCTCTGGAGAGGAACTGAGACCCTCAGTCCAAGAGTACAGAAGGAACTGACTACTTTCAATAACCACTTCAGTGAGCTTAGAAGTGGATTCTCCCCCCAAATGAACCTGGGAATGACTGTAGCCCTGGCTGACACCTTGACTGGCATCTTGTGAATGAGCCTGAGCCAGAGAGCCTCACTGGCTATGATCAGGTTCCTGAACCAAAGTAAACTATAAGATAATGCCTGTTATTTTAGCTACTAGGTTTCTGTATAATTTGTTATGCATCCTTAGATAACTAATACAACCATTCTTCATAAGACTATTAGACTAATTTATCTAAAATCAGTATCTGATCCTATCCCTTCCCCATTAAAAAAATCCCTTAAAAGCTCCCCAATATCTTGGGGATTAAATGTAAGCTCTTTAACATGGTATATTTTTAGATCTGCCCCACCTAGCTTCGCCTTCTATCCTTGCTTCACATTTTCAGCCCTCTAAATAAACATACTTGCACTTTACTTTTGTTTTTTTAAAGATATTTATTTATTTATTTATTTATTTATGAGAGAGAGAGAGAGACAGAGAGAGCGCACAAGCAGGCAGAGTAGCAGGTAGAGGGAGAGGGAGAAGCAGACTCCCTGCAAGGAGCCTGATGCGGGGCTCGATCCCAGGAGTCTAGGATCATGACCTGAGCCGAAGGCAGTTGCTTAACCGACTGAGCCACCCAGGCGCCCCTGCACTTTACTTTTGGCTGTTCCTTCTTTTCATGCTTTGCTCATGCTGTTACCTCTGCCTAGAGTGTCCCTAAACTGCCCTGTAGTCTGGCTTCTAGTCCTTCTCTAAAATCTCAAGTGTCGGGGCACCTGGGTGTCTCAGTCGGTTAAGCAACTGCCTTCAGCTCAGGTCATGATCCCAGGGTCCTGGGATCGAGCCCCACGTCGGGCTCCCTGCTCATCGGGAAGCCTGTTTCTCCCTCTTCCACTCCCCCTGCTTGTGTTGCCTCTCTCGCTGTGTCTCTCTCTCTCAAATAAATAAATAAAATCTTTAAAAATAAATAAATAAAAAATAAAATCTCAAGTGTCACCCCTTCTAGGGTATATTTCCTGATCCCAAATTGTTTTCCAACCTGTATGAAATGTCCTCTCTGGGCTCCTATTAAAAAAAAACAACAAAAAAACTGATACCTGTGGTAAGGTTAAAGGGGGAAAAAGCAACTGGAAGTGGGGTTAGGGATTCTGACAGTAAAAGAATATTGGTTATCCCTTCATCTAACCTGAAGAGCAGTGTCTGTTTCTATCTACTGTGCTGGTACTATAAGGTGAGGATTCCCTGGGTTATAAAAAAGGCAAAGAGAAACAAGATGGTAGACTCATAAGGTACAATTCAACCATTATGACACTTTTCTTTCCTCTCTCCATCATTTTTAGGGAAAAGGGAAGGATCAGGAAGGAATATTTTTATATACCTAACTTACAATTTTTAGGTTTTCCTACTTTCCTTACTACTATTCAGAAAGTGAGGCACCAAAATGGTCCTCCTAGAATATGAAAAAACTCTGAGAATAAAAAAAGAGGTTTTTTTTTATGCCTCCTCTAGGAGGCACATAGAAAAATTTAGCTCTTTTCATCATTTCTTCTTCAATCTTTATCCTAAGGAACTCTAATAATGCCTAAAGATATCTGAGGTGGAAAATGCACTCAACTAGAAACCATGATACCTGGTTTCTAATTCTGCCATTAAATAACTTTGGACAAATTGTATAGCCTTCCAGAGCATCAGTTTTCTCATCTGTAAAATGAGGACGTGGATTAAATAGGCAATTTCTTCCATCTTCGCTTTTCATTCAATAAGAAAAAAATGGTCAAACTACAAAGAACACTAGTGCAAGAATTATTTGGAAATGAAAGAAAATGTTATTTGTATACATCCAAAAAAAAAAAAAAAAGTCACCAAATGAGATGAGATATACTTGGCAAACTGATTTACTCCATCACTAATTAGGTAATCCCACAAATGAATTTTATTAAGCAATTGCTATGAATAAGCAATTATTAAGCACTACTGTATACTCTGCTTGGCATCAGATTTTCTAGAACCAGATGGAATCTAACTCTAGAGTTGGAAATGAAGGTCTAGAACACCAAAGTAACTTGCCTAAGGACACAGCTAGTGAGTAGGAGCGCTAGAATAATAAGACCAAGTCTTTGGACTCTAACTTCAATTTTGGAAAGTTCAAGTCAACAAACATTTATTATATGCCTACTATTTGCCAAGCATGTACTAGGCACTGAAAATAAAAAGATAAATAATATAAAATAGCTACTTTAAAGGGATTCACAACTTTTGAAAAAGCCTATAGAAAGGTGACTAGAAATCAGGCAACAAGCACTTGTTCAGGGCCTACCATTTGGAAGAAGGCACATATGAATGCAAAACAACTAGAGATGACGCCTGTATCCATTTTCATTTCCCATGAACTTCTGGTGACAGTTTCCTTTATTATTATGTTGATAACTTACTTTTAAATCTACCTTTAAAATAAAGTGGAAAACTGGAAAAGAACCTGACTCTACTGTAACAGAAGGCATACAATATGAACAATGATATTATTTTTTTTTTTAAAGATTTTATTTATTTATTTCACAGAGAGAGAGGGAACACAAGCAGGGGGAGTGGGAGAGGGAAAAGCAGGCCTCCCGCAGAGCAGGGAGCCCGATGCAGGGCTCGATCCCAGGACCCCTGAGATCATGACCCGAGCCGAAGGCAGTCGCTTAACTGACTGAGCCACCCAGGCGCCCTTGAACAATGATACTATTAAGCAACAGGTGTGAGACAGCTTTTTGCAAACAACTTTAAAATACTTAATGTTTTAGAATACCCTAGGCATAGTCTAATTTTTCTAATTTGTGTGTGAGTTAAAACACAATGAAGAGATGACTGAGTCCAAGCTATAATAATCCTTGAAGAGATCAGCCTTCAAACCTGAAGGGCATTCCCCTAATACAGTCTCTTAATAAGCCACCCAGAATCATCTACAAATTTATCCAAACCTTCGTTCAAATTTTTGTGTCTATAGTCCATGTATGTTGCCTCCCAAAGCCAGCTACTCCTTGCCACATTTGTTAAAAAAAAAAAAGAAAGAAAGAAAGAAAAAACACCCAGTATTTTCCCTTTATCCCGTAAAATTTATTTTCACATGTGGCCCTTAGTTTGAAGATTGTAGAATTGGTGAAGAATTTCCATGATCACAGATAACAAACTATTAAAAGTAACAGGGAATTTAGAGATCACTCATTTTAACACTCAATTCAAGAACTATAATGCATAATCGTGATTGGCTCAGTTGGTTAAGCCTCCGACTCTTGATTTCAGCTCAGGTCATGATCTCAGGGTGGTGAGATCAAGTCTAGCTGGGGCTTCGCGCTCAGCAAGTGCAGGGAGTCTGCTTAAGATTCTCTCCCTTTGCCCCTCCCCTTTGTGCAAGCATGTGCATGTGTGCTCTCTCTCAAAAACAAAAAAGAATCATAATGCAAATAAACATTTTAATAAAATTAATTTTAAAATAACTTAAATAAAAGGTATCATAATTGATATAAGGAAATAATTAGAACAGTGTATTTTTTTGGTAAGGGTCAATGAGGTATTTACTGATTTTGCTAGATTATAAAATTCAAAATGGTTGCCTGGTTCAGTGGAATTTTCATAAAATGCTTACATTCAACAGCAGCAAGCATTTCACCAAAGCACACTGATGTGTCACACTAATTTTGTCTAACAGTAACTCTGAAATTATGTAAGGATTTCAGCTATATCTGTAAGAGGGTTATGAAACTGTGGTGGAAGGAGAAAGGTGCTTGCTAAGTCGCATGGTGATAGAGCAATTTAGAACCATGGTCAATTTCTATAACAATTTTAAAGATCATAAAATGTAAAAGAAACCTGCAGAAACTTTATTTTTGCCTTTTAAAATTGTGTTTAGCTTAGGAGTTTGTGTCCATATTTTTCTGATTAACTATCGTAATGGGAAATCATAAAAGAGATTTTAGCATGGATCTATCTACCCATAATGAAAGGATATGGGGAAAAAGACAAGCTTAGCAAATTCCTGACTGAGCTAACACTTAGAGTTGCATCCAAACCCAAAAAGTAAGCATGTGGAAACAATTAGAGGTTCCCGCTTCTGGTTGACTAACTCAATTCTAACTTTAAAAATGAACACCATTTTCCTAGCATATATAAAAGGCATGAGTCATTAGGTATATGAATTTACCAGTAAAACAGGGTTATGGTTTTATTCTTCAAAAGCTGAAGGTAAATCAAATTTATAATCATACAGTCATAAACATAAACTTAATGTAGGCTTAAATGCTAACAGATTAAATAAGCAATAGTTATTACTCTTTATTGCCAGTAACTTTGCAAATGAAAATATATTCAGAATTTTACTTGAGAAACAGCTTTTAGTGAAAGTCTCACCATTTCAACACTAAATTATCTAGCAGTAATTATAAACAAGCCAAACAAAAGATAAGGGTATACATTATGAAAACTTCTGAAGAACAGACTAGTGATAATCGTAATGCTTAGCAATAAAAAATTTCAGCGAGCTGAAACTATTACTTAGATCTGAGAATAAACATCTATAATAATAATTAAAACATAATTACTGATTCAACTTTTTGAATTGGCTTATGGGCTCAGTCCTTCTGCCTATTATCAGGGGTTCTTACAATCTACGAACCTAGAAAAAGATAGGTATACTTTTTAAAGAACCCATAAAATTTGAAGGTCCGGTATATGTCATATACTTGAAAGTATAGTGGACAAAAAGCCAAAGAAAACTGACCCAGAGTTGACATATACTCTACGTTTAAACACAGTAGTCCTAGGGCAAGCTGTAAATATGCAGTCATATTTGCATAAATACAATTATTTCATAGTGATGAACAATTACCTATTAACCCAGAATTTCAAGAATCATAATGCAGGGGCACCTGGATGGCTCAGTCGGTTAAGCCTCCGACTCTTGATTTCAGCTCAGGTCATAATCTCAGGGTCGTGAGATCAAGCCCTGTGGGGCTAATATGGAAGAGATAACTCCAAACCACAGGAATTGTGGTTTACCTTATAATTACACTGAGTTTCAAAACCTATGGTTTAAATCAATGCACATTTACAGAGTACCTACTTTAGTCAATAATGGTGATAATTACATACCCTTAAATAACCCTAGAACTCAGAGCCAAAGTCATGAAAAGGTCACTCTTTTCCTTAAACGTCTGGAACTTATTTATAACACCTAATACATCTGGTCTTTGGACCAAAAGCATTAGTAAATAATGTCAAATTAGTAAGTAATTAGTAATGTCTTTGTTTAGACAACACTTAATAGTTTTTAAAGTGCTTTCATAATTTTTTTTCTTATTTGATCCTCACACCAGCCTTAAGTAACCTTAAAACATTCCATTCTGCAATGACAGAAAGTCAGATGTAGGCAAGATTTTAAGAGATATTTAGGCCAACTCCCTCATTTTACAAAAGAGAAAACCATCTCAGAGAGATTAAGACAACTTGCTCTTTGTTATATACTAGTAAGAGGCAGAGTTGGATGTGCTGATTCCAAAGCTAAGACTCTCTGCATCACACTACAGTGTCTCATCATGATTAAGTCCTCTAGAGTCAGAGGTCATGTCATATTCTTTTTATTCCCAGTGCCTAGCACAGTACTTGGAATACAATAAGCACTTGGCATATGTCTGCTGAATGTATAATCTATTTTAAAATTTCAAACACTCTGGCGTGTTTGAAAGGGTGTTTGAAAGGGTGACTTTCAACCCTTCAAAGTAATAGCTAAATAGCAAAACAATAAAGGTCCCCTCAATTTAGTCACTCCCCAAAAGAATTTTTTTTGAAGATTTATTTATTTGACAGAGAGGGAGATAGCGAGAGAGAGAGCGCGCACAAGCAGGGGGAGCAGCAGGCAGAGAAGGAGAAGCAGGCTCCCCACCAAGCAAGGAGCCAGATACGGGGCTCAATTCCAGGACCCTGGGATCATGACCTGAGCCGAAGGCAGATGCTTAACCTACTGAGCCACTCAGGTGCCTCTCCCAAAAGAATTTCTAATAAATAGAAGCAAAAGTATCTTATCCTCTATTCAAGTACAGGTGAGAAAGAATTAAACTCAGGCAGGAGCAATCATCACTCCCAATTCTTGATTTGAAATTTATTATCTTAATGAAAGCTCTTTTCTTCATTCTCATGAATAAGAAACTAAAATCACATCAGCAATATAGGAAAAAATTATTAAATGATCTATTATGTAGCCATAAAGAACAAAGGTGTAGATAAAGAAGAAAAACGAGTGCAAATTCACACTGATATCCTGTCAAGAGGTAGGGAATTGGGAAGAGACAATGGAATCAATGAAGGAAGAGGGCAAAAAGCTCCATAAAATATATAGTTTTGAGAAGACGGGGCAGGAACAAATTCACATTTGTATTAAATATGGTAACATTTGTATTGAAAAGATAACGAGACCTGGAAGAACCTCCCCACTAGTTCTGTAACCCATTTGAAAGCAGTAGCTAGAAGTAAGATAGACAAAAGCAGGAGATAAAGTTCTTTAAGGAGATCTGCATTTTGAAAACAGTATAGAAGTGAAGACACGGGATCTTGTTTAGAAAAACCAGATAAGATGGCAAGAAATATTTGTCATGACTATCAAAATCAAATCAATTATCATTCAGATAGCTTCAGCGATCACAGGTTTTAACTCAGAACAAAAAGGCCTTGAGGTCAGCAAGAAAAATCCAAAAGGAATGGAACCAAAGTACTGATTAATCTCTAGGTTGAACAAGGTTATTAGGAATCTGGGCTAAACTGTGTCTGTCTGGTGAAAGTTAAAAAATGGTATACGTGTACTGATTCAATCTATGTGGTATTTAAACCATAACATTTCCTCACCATATAGTAACAGAGCTTTGCCTCTAGATGGCTGAGTGTGTTCCTGTGAAGAAATCCAGGATCCAGGAAGGAGAGCAGAGACAAGTAGCAAAGGGGCACTGTTAACATGCAGCAGCTCCTCTGCCCTCCGAAATGGTGGAGGCAGTCACCAACTGACTGTATTTCTTTTATTCTTTCCCTCCTTTCTCTCTCCCTCTTTCTCCCCACTTGATAATGAATGAATGAGGGTCAGTTAATGGGGGGGGGGAGGGCATGTGAGAAATCATTTAAGTGAATGGTGCCTGCCTGCCAAAAGCATTCCTTTTGGGAAGGAAGGTAGGCAAGCAATTAACGCTTACACAATGCTTCCCAATTTTTTCCCAATTTGTGCTAGACTTTATATATCTTAACCCATTTAATCCATACATAACAAATTATGAGGTAGGCATTACTGTTAGCCCCACTCTAAAGTTGCAAAAGTGAGGCATAGAGAGGCTAAGTGACTTGCCCAAGGTCACACAGCTAAATGGTGAAACCGGGATTTGAACCCAGGCACTTTGGCTCCCTAGCAAATGCTCTTAACCACACTCCAATATTTCTTCCAATGAAGTCATCAACATGGCTTTGCTAGTGCTCACAAAGCACCTTTGCCTACAGGAGAGGTCTGACTTTTAGGAAAAGCTGATCTTCAAAGTGTATAGGAAGCCTGAACCACAAAAAGCAATTTAAAAGCTCAGTAACGATATAAATGTTTTCCATCATCTGAGAGCTGACTGGTATTGTCAAGACTTGAATAGAAGCAAATCCCTGACACCTAGTTACCATTGTGGGCCCATCCTCAATGATAACTTCCAAAGAAAGTCACATGTTGGGTGCCTGGGTGGCTTAGTTGGTTAAGCGACTGCCTTCGGCTCAGGTCATGATCCTGGAGTCCTAGGATCGAGTCCCACATCGGACTCCCCGCTCGGCTGGGAGTCTGCTTCTCCCTCTGACCCTCCCCCGTCTCATGCTCTCTCTGTCTCATTCTTTCTCTCTCAAATGAATAAAAAAAAATAAAAATAAAAAAAAATAATAAAAAAAGAAAGAAAGTCACATGTTATGTGAGAAGTAAACCAAACATGGGAAATACAAAGCAAAGGCAAAAGGACCCTTATTAAATTGTTTACCCAAATCAAACTTTTAAAATACCACTGTGAGAACAGACTTTTTACTGAGTATCTGAAGGTAGGTTTCTAATTGCTACATTACATTGGATGCTGACTATATGAAAATGCTTAGTTGCTGAGATACGGGTAGAAATTATGTTTTTCAAGGATTAATTAAGCAAGAGAACAGAGTAACTTAAGAGCAGGCTATAGCTAGTGGAAGAGTTTGAAATTAATTACACACAACAATGAATATTAAAACTGAAGAACCAAGAGGGACTAATTTTTTTTCTTGTGCAAACAAGTGAAAAAAAGTGAAAAAAAAAAGTGAGTCAAAGTTGAAAAAACTTAATATGGTTTCCACCTTTAAAAATTTACATTACTTTTTATTGTATTTTTTAAAAGATTTTTATTTGTCAGAGAGAGAGAGTGTGCACACAAGTCTATTTTTAACTTTCTTAAGAACATCCATATTTTCCATAATGGCTGTACCATGCCATGCCTACCAACACTGCACAAAAGTTCCAAATTCTCCATATCCTCATGAACACGTATTATCTATTCTTTTGATAACGGCCATCCTAATGGAGTCATATCTCATTGTAGGAATTTGCATTTCCCTAATGATTAGTGCTGTTTGAACATCTCTTCATATGTTTATTGGCCAGTTGTATATATTCTTGGGAGAAATGTCTGTTCAAATCTTTTGCCTGTTTTTTAATCAGATTATTTGTTGTTATTGTTGCTTGAGTTGTAGATTTTCCTTATACATTCTGCATATTAACCCCATATCAGATATATAACTTACAATTATTTGCTCCCATTCCAGAGGCTGCCTTTTTACTCTGCTGATTGTTTCGTATGACGCACCAATACCTTTTAAGTTCGGTAAAGTCCCATTTATCTATTTTTTATTTTGTTGCCTATCCTTTGGGGTCATAGCCAAGAAATCACTGCTAAATCCAATGTCCTGAAGCTTGCCCCCTATGTTTTCATCTAGAAGTTTAAGAGTTTTAGATCATATATTTAGGTCTTTAATCCATTTTGAGTTAATTTTTGCATGTAGTTATAAGGTAAGGGTCCAACTTTATTCTTTTGCATGTGGGTATCCAGTTTTCCTAAAACCATTTGTTGAAGAGAGACTGTACTTTCTCCACTGTATATAGTCTTGGCACTCTTGTCAAAAATAATTTGGCTATATATGCAAGGGTTTATTCCTGGGCCATTTGTTCCATTGGTCTATATGCCTATCTTTATGCCAGGACTACACCATCTTAATTACTGTTGCTTTGTAGTATGTTTTGAAATCAGGAAGTGAGGCCTCCTTCTTTCTCAAGATTGTATTGGCTATTCATCGTCCTTTGAGATTCCATACAAATCTTAGGATATTTTTTTAACCAAAAAATGTCATTGGGATTTTGATAGAGATTGCACTGAACCTGCAGATCACTTTGGATAGTATACACATTTAAACAATATTAAGTTCTGATCCATCCTTTTATTCATATCTTCTTTGATTTCCTTTAGCAATGTTTTGTAGTTTTCAGTGTACAAGTCTTTCACTTCCTTGGTGAAGTTTATTCCTAAGTATTTTATCCTTTTTGATGCTATAGTAAATGGGATTATTTTTTAAATTTCATTTTTAGATTGGTCATTGTTAGTATATAGAAACACAACTGAGTTTTGAGTGTCGATTTTGTATTCTGCAACTTTGCTAAATTCTTTTATTAGTCCTAATAGCTTTTTAATGGCATCTTTAGGGTTTTCTACATTTAAGAACATGTCATGTGTGAACAGGAAATTTTAATTCCTCTTTGTATGCCTTTCTTTTTCTTGTCTGATTGCTCTGGCTAGAATTTTCAGTACTATGGTGAACAGTAGTGGTGGAATTGGGCATGCCTGCATTGTTCTTGATCTTAGAGGAGAAGTTTTGAGTCTTTCCCCACTGAGTATGATGTTAACTCTGGGTTTTTCATACATGGCTTTTATTATGTTGAGGTAGTTTCCTTCTTTTCTTAATTTGTTAAGTGTTTTACCATTTCATGGCTGTTGAATTTTGTCACATGATTTTTCTGAGCTGATTGAGATGATCATGTCTTTTTTCCTTCACTTTCCATTTGGTATATAACATCAATTGATTTTCATATGTCGAACCATCCTTGCATTCTAAGTGTAAATTCCACCTAGTCATGATGCAAGATCCTTTTAATGTGCTGTTGAATTCATTTTGCCTCATATTTTGTTTAGGACTTTTATGTCAATATTCATGAGGAATATTGGTCTATAGTGTGTGTGTGTGGTTTTTTTAAGATTTTATTTATTTACTTGTCAGAGAGAGAGAGAGCACAAGCAGGGGGAGCAACAGGCAGAGAGAGAGAAGCAGGTTCCCCACTGAGCAAGAAGCCCACTGCAGGACTTGATCCCAGGATGCTGGGATCATGGCTTGAGCCGAAGGCAGCTGCTTAACCGACTGAGCCACCTAGATGTCCCTTGGTCTATAGTTTTCTTTTCCTGTCATTTTTTGTCTGGTTTCAGTATACCTGGGTCATTCTTGCCTCACAGAATGATTGGAAGTCTCTTCTCCTCCTTAATTCTTTGGAAGAGTTTGAAAAAGAATTGATGTTAATTCTTCTCTAAATGCTTGGTAGAACTCACCAGTAAATTCATCTGGTTCTGTGCTTTTTTGTTGTTGAAAAGTATTTGATTAGTGCTTCAATTCTTTAATTACTGGCTCCTCACTTGTTATAGGTTTGTTCAGATTTTTTTATTTCTTCATGATTCAGTCTTGGTAGGTTGGATGTTTCTAGAAATACATCCATCTCTTCTAAGTTTTCTAATTTGTTGGCATATAATTGTTCATTGTAGTTCCTTTTATTTCTTATTTCTGCGACATCAGTTGTAATGTCTCCTCTTTCACTGTTAACTTTAGATATTTGAATCTTCTGTTTTCTTCGTTTATCTAGCTAAGGGTTTGTCAGTTTTGTTAATCTTTTCAAGAAAACCAACTCTAGGTTTTGTTGTTTTCTATTGTTTTTCTATTCTCTCTGTCATTTATCTCTGCTCCAATCTTTATTATTTCTTCTTTCTGCTAACTTTTTAGTTTTTTAGTTTCCTTTTTCTAGTTCCTTAATGTATAAAGTTAGGTCACTGATTTGATTTTTTTTTTCTTCACAAAACTAAAATGAGATAAAATAAAGTCATGTGAATATGCTGAAATTTTTTCAAAGTCTAGGTATTTGTCACTATGAACTTCACTCTTAGTATTGCTTTCACTGTACCCCGTAAGTTTTGGTATGTTGTGTTTTTGTTTTCATTTGTCTCTAGATATTTCCTAAATTCCTTTGTAATTTCTTCTTTGACCCACTGGTTGTTAAAGAATAGGTTATTTAATTTCCACATAATTTTGGATTTTCATGTTTTCTTTCTGCTAGTTATTTCCAGTTTCATTCCATTTTGATCATAGAAGATATATAATTTAAATCTTCTAAAATTTGTTACAAATTCTGTTGTTACCTAACATGTAGTCTATCTGGGATATTGTTCTATGTTTGCTTGAGAAGAATGTGTATTCTGCTGTTATTGGGTGGAGTGGTATACATATTTCTGTTAAGCCCAGTTGGTCTACAGTATTGTTGAAGACTACTCTTTTCTTATGGATCCTCTACTTGGTTGTTCTATCCATAAGTGAAAACAAGGTACAATGTCCTTCTTTGTCTCTTGTGGCAGTTTTTGTCTTAAAGTCTCTTTTGTTTGATATATCTATTTTGTCTAAGTATGGCCACTGCGATCTCTTTAGATTCCTGTTTGTATAGAATATCTTTTTTCACCTTTTCACTTTTAGTCTGTTTATATCTGGATCTAAAGTCCATCTCTTATAGGCAGAACAAAACTGGATCATGTTTTGTTTGTTTTTTTTAGGGGCAAGGGGCAGAGGGAGAGAGAGAGAGTCGTAAACAGGCTCCACACCCAGCACAGAGTTGGACGTGGGCCTCAATCTCACAACTCTGAGATCATGACCTGAGCCAAAATTAAGAGTCAGACATTTGACCAACTGAGTCACCCAGCCACCCCATGCTTTTTTTTTTTTTTTAATCCACTCAGCCAGTCGATGTCTTTTAATAGGTATGTTTAATCTGTTTACGTTTAAAGTAATTACTGGTATGAAAGGACTTACTATTCCTATTCATTGTTTTCTGTCTAATAGCTTTTTGTTCCTCTTTTCCTCTCTTGCTTTGTGTTTCATTGATTTTTCTGTAGTGACATGTTTTGATTCACTTCCCATTTCCCTTTGTGTATATTCTATAGACATTTTCTTTGTGGTCTTCATAGCATGCGACAAGTTAATCGTGCTGCTTTCAAGATTCTCACTTTACATGTGACATTTTACAGTTTATGATGTGTCTCAGTGTATGCCTCTTTAGATTTATCCTACTTCTTAAAGTTTCTTGAATTTGTATGTCCATTTCTTTTCTCAAATTTGAGTAAGTTTTGGCCATTATTTCTTCAACAGGTTCTCTGCTCCTTTCTTTCTTCACTTTCTGAGACTCCCATATTTGTATGTTGTTGTTCTTGTCCATAAATAACCTTGGGCTCTCTTCATTTTTCATTTTTGCCTTCTCTGCTTCAGTAATTTTTGTAAGTCTGTGTTCAGGTTCACTGACTCTATCTTCTATCTGGTCAAATTCACTGAGTCCTGCCAATAAATTTTCAATTTAGTACTGTTATTCTTCAGTTCCAGAATTTCTGTTTGGCCATTCTTCCTAGTTTCTATCTCTTTGTTCATATTCTCATTTTGTTCATGCATCATATTCCTAATTTTGTTTGTCTATCTATGCTTTCTTTTTAGTTAATTAAGTATCCTTATGATGGTAATCTTGAATTCTTTATCTGGCAATTCATATCTCCTTTTTTTAAGGATTTGATTTCTACAGATCTAATTTATTAGTTTAAATGTATCACAGTTGGCTGTTTCTTCATATGTCTTATTTTTTGTTGTTGGGATTTGGCATCTGAAGAAATCAACCAACTCTCCAAACTTTGTGGTCTAGTTTCATACAAGGATGACTTTCTCTACTAGGCCTGGCTAGAGATTCTGGGGACCTCAAAAGTCTTTTCTGGGTATGTGTCCTCTATGTGCTTTTTTGTAGGTAATCTGCCCTGTTTGAAGAGGGTTGCTGGCTTCTACTCAGGAGCTCCTGAGCTTCTACTCAGGAGTTTGTGTCTGTAATATTGCAGCCAGCTAGGCTATAGTAAATCGTCCTGGGGTTCCATCTAGTGTCAGTCTGTGGTACTGCAGACTCTAATGCAGGCCATTCTTCTCAGGGATGCCCAACCTGGCATTCTGTTTCTGTCAGTACTTGGATACAAGCAAAAAAGACACTATCTCTCAGGCAGCAGCCCCCAAAAGTCAGTTGGAGGTATGTTCAACTCCTTTCCCTCTCTAGGGATAATGTGGGAGTTGGGGTTTTCCTCCCAAACATTCCACCCTGGGCAGGGCTGGGGGGTGGGAGTCGCTCTAATGAGAGAGTAAAAAGTGTCACACATTTCCTATCAAGCCTCCACATGGTTGGCTTCCCGCTAGCCTGGGGTGCAGGAACCTTTGAACTGGTTTCAGGATTTCTACAGATCTATTTTGTAAGTTTGTTGTGTTAAATTTCTATCCTCCATGAAGGAAAGAAATCTAGGGCTTCCTAGTCTGCCATCTTGCTGATGTCACCTCTCTTCCCCCAACTGAATTCTTTTTTTTAGGGCTGCACAGAATTCCCTTTCTGATGGACATTTGTGTTCTTTCCAATTTTGGGCTATAGCAAATAAAGCCACAAAGAATAAATGTATTCTTTTATATTTTTGCCAGTTCATCTTTAGGATACAAATATTTCTAGAAGTAGGACTCCTTAATCAAAGATAAATACACAATTAATTATGCTAGATACTGTCAACATTCTTTCTGCAGAGATAGTACCATTCTCATTTCTGTCAGCAATGTTCTGCCTATTTTACCTGTAGCCTTGACAAAAAAATTATGCAAACTTTTGGATATTTATCCACCTGATAGATGAGAGGCGGTGTCTCAATGTAGTTTTAATTTGCATTTCTTTTTTTATGAGTGAGGCTGAACTAGTTTTATATGTTTAAATATAACTTGTATTTCTTCTCCTGTAAACTAAATGAACTTACACTTTTGCCCATTTGTTTATCAGGCTGTTAGTCTTTTTTTCTTTTTGGGAGCTCTATGTTAGGGAGGTTAGCCTTTCATGTTCTAAGTGACAAATATTTATCAGTTTATTATGTCTGTGACTTCCCTTTTAATTTTGCTTGTTTTTTAAAGTCAGAAAACCAATGTTTTATTTCTAAAACTCTGCCATATATTTCTAGGGGGTGCCCATGGTCACCTGCCACCTTCCCACCAGGTTTTCTATGTAGCTGGCAAACAGAGTCTGGCCATCAGCAGACCAGGCCAGAGAGGTATACTAGCAGGGCTCTGCCTTGCTGCTGGTACCGATAATGTCCTACTTCAGTTCCTCTATAATGATCCTGCCTCCCAAGTCCCAGATCTTGATGCTGGTGCCCGGGGCAGCACAGAGACAGTATCAGTTAGGACTGAAGTGCAGGGCATTGATGATGTTCCCACCATCTAGCAGATAAAGGTGCTTGCCTTCATTGAGGTCCCACAGCACAGCTTGGCCATCCTTGTCTCCAGAAGCACAGAGGGATCCATCTGGAGAGATAGTCACAGTGTTCAGGTAGCCCGTGTGGCCGATGTGACTGGTCTTCAGCTTGCAGTTTGCCAGCTTCCATACCTTGACCAGCTTGTTCCAGCCACAGGAGACAATGATGGGATTGCTGCTACCGGGTGGAAAGCAGACACAAGACACCCACTCCGAATGGCTCTCATCTTGGACAGTGTATTTGCATACACTCCAAGTATTATTCATAGCTTGATGTTTTTATCTCAGGAGCTACTGACAACTTGTCAGTTGTCAGAGAAGGCCATACTCAGCACATCCTTGGTATGGCCTACAAATCTGCGTGTGGTGGTACCGTGGTACCTGTTGTGAGATCCCCGAGATGAAGGGCTCCATCCCAGGAGACTGAGAGGGTGAACTGGCCATCTGAGGAGATGACCACCTCACCAACAAAGTAGGAATGACCCTAAAGGGCACACTGAGGGATGCCATCATCAGTCTCATCCCTGGGCAGCTTCCACATGATGATGGTCTTCTCTCAAGAGAAAGACAGTATCATGTCTGGGAACTGGGGAGTGGTGGTGATCTGGGTTACCCAGCTGTTGTGGCCCTTGAGGATACGACCAAGTATCTGCTCAGTTATGGTGGCGGCGAGTGCAGGTGTCGCTGCGGCGACAAGAATGGAGTTGGACAGCTCAAAGAGACTAGCACCACAGCTGCTCCTGCTGCGGTCCTGCTGAGGAAAAGAGCTTGACTTCCCTTTTGATGTTTTCTTTTCTATGCCAAAGTTTTTTCATGTACCTTAATTCATCAATCTTTTTTCTTATTGATTCTAGGTTTTGAGCCATAGTTATTCCCCTAATATTCTCATATTACAAAATAATTCAGACATGCTTTCTCCTAGTATTAGCATGGTCTCATGTTTTACTTTGAGAGCTCTCATCAATTTGGAATTCATCCAGGTGTACATAGTATTAGCTTCAGTTCCAAATTTATCTTTCTCCAAATAGCTGTCCAGTTATTAGAAAGCTCATCTTTCCCCCACTTATTTGAAATGCTACCTTTATCCTTACTAAATTTGTATTTGCACATAAATCTATTTCTGGGGGTGCCTGGGTGTTTCAGTCCGTTCAGTGTCTGCCTTCAACTCAGGTCATGATCTCAGGGTCCTGGGATCAAGCCCCGCACCAGGCTCCCTGCTCATCTTTAATTTAAAGAAAATCTTTAATCTATTTCTGGACTTTTTTTTTTTTAAGGATTTTATTTATTTATTTGACAGAGAGAGACACAGCAAGAGAGGGAACACAAGCAGGGGGAGTGGGAGAGGGAGAAGCAGGCTTCCCGCGGAGCAGGGAGCCTGATGTGGGGCTCAATCCCAGGACCCTGGGACCATGACCTGAGCCGAAGGTAGACGCTTAATGACTGAGCCACCGAGGTGCCCCTATTTCTGGACTTTCTAATCTGCTCCATAGATTTGATTCTTCAGGCACCTCACTATTTTAACTATAAAGGCTTTCTTTACATTTTATATTTTATTTTCCAGGGTTTTCTTGGGCATTCCTCCTGCTTGTTTTTCCTCTTTATAAGCTTTAAAATCAACTTTTACTACCACCCTCCAGAAAAAAAAAAAACCTGTTGGTATTTTTATTAGAATAGTTTTAATTTTTTAAATAAATCTAAGAATTGACATGTTTATGATGTTGATTCTTCAAAAACAGAAGAGGCTCTGTTCAAGTCCATTTGTGTTTTTTAGAAGCATTTAAAAACTTTTCCTCACACAAGTTTTGCACATTTTATCTACAGGCTGGATTTTGCTTATACATAAAGGGTATTAATTTTGTACATCAATTTTGTATCTGTAACTGTACTAAATTATGCTTGTCAGTTTTTCCATTATTTTCATGAGTTTTACAGAAATAAATTAGTAGATTTTACATAAAATAACCTCTTCTTTCAAATTTTTAAGTCTCAAACACTCTCTTGTTTAAAGTAGTCTCAAACACTCTCTTGTCCAATAAGCTAATGATCACTAATACATTACCATGCTTGCTCTGCTCTTTCAATATATTTTTTTAAGATTTTATTTATTTGAGAGAGAGAGAGAGTGCGCATGAGCGGGGCTGGGGGTGAGGGGGAGGGGGAGGGCAGAGGGAGAGGGAGAAGCAGACTCTCCGTTGAGCAGGGAGCCTGACGGCGGGATCATGACCTGAGCCAAAGGTAGATGCTTAACGTACTGAGCCACCCAGAAGCCCCCTTTCCAATACTTCTAAGACTGTCTGCCACCCTTTCTTAACTAGGATTCATGCTCTGAACTACCAAAAACACAAAATAATTTGAGTGACTATTTCTGAATTTCCCCAAGGACAGTAACATAACCAGTACTTTTCTAGATGTATAGGTGAGAGGTTAATACTTAAAAACAAATGAATGCCTTAGGGATTCTCTCCCAGAATGCTCGTTGAGAAAGGCTGTTAGACTAATCAGTATTTATAAATGCTCTATGATGGTTTTATATATATTTAAAAATAGTTATTATACGATGATGTTCCCATTTATTCAGTTTTACAATATAGACACATACAAACAAGGTAAAATCTTAAGAAACTGCTTGCCTTACCCCAGAAGTATAGTTCATAAATTATAACCACTTGAAAGATGAGTCACAAAGGAAATTATTAGGCAAAACCATATTTGAAAAAAAACCCCCGTTATTTCTTACATATATGACTATTTGAAGATATGGCAGCTTCTTACATGTTTAAAAAAATGCTACTTTTTAATTAATAATTATTTATCTATTTAGTTAATAATTATCTATTATCACAAATAATTATTTAACCAAAGAATCAACAAGGTTTATCAAAATCAGTATCTGGTTCAAATCCTGTATTCATTAACAATGATGATCACCTATGATTTAGAATTTCAAGTATATAATTTTGTTTTCATTAGTGCATATTCTTTCCATTTCATATCTCTATTTATGACCATTACTCTCATTTCTAAAGTCTGTACTTTAGTTTGCCTCTGCAAGTTGGGCTATTTTGTTCTTCAAAATGATAAGAAATAAATATATTTCTTGAAAAACTTTTACACCTAACAAAAAGACGATTTCTTTTGTTTAAAAGTTTTTCTTTGTATTTACAAATGATTATGGTAAAACGGTACAAAGCACCACAAGGTGGTAACTGGTGAGTTGTAGAAAACCGATTTTAAAAAAAATTGCAGCACAGCTTCAAAAATACCACACCAGAAACAAAGCTTATTTCTGCATCCTGTTTATGTATTTTTTCCCATCATGCATAGGTACCTCTTTTATTTCAGTGAATCAAAAATCAAGCTATATAAAGGGCATCCCTTTTAAATAAATCACAATGTGATTCAAAGCTACAACTAACTGTTCAGATTTCTGTAGGCTAAGTTATGAATCCACTTTCCATTCCAACTCAACTACTAAGGAAAAAAGGAGCAAAAACGACTCTGAAATCTCTTAAAAGAAGTGTATTTTCAGAAGATAAAAAAATGACACTCTCACTGTTGTACTGGATCTCCTGCTTTTCATTTGGAAACAAAATTCATCACAGCACAACTCAGTTTTACTGAGCAATTTAAAGCATCCTTTGCCTGTGTTAGAAAATGTTGAGAGAAAAACTTTTTCTAAGAAATCACTTTCACTGTGAAAGTGAAAATGGAACACTGGGCAGCCTACAAGGGAGAGACGTCTATTTTCATGGCATGTTCCAAATCGTGGAACATTTAGGTCCAGAAAACATATACAGTCCTATTATTTCTTTTGCTCTTGGTGAACTGCAAATACATATAAAATTAAGGGTAAGGAAAATTACTTCTTTATACTCTATTTTATTGAGTCGGTAAGAGTTTCCACGTATTTCCTAAAATCAGTTTTGGCTAACCAGGCAAACTCTTACACAATTTGAAAAACATCTCGAGTGATCTGCTTACAAATATTTCATTATCATATGAACATTTAGTAAATTAAGTTTGCTCTCTTAACATAAAAATAGACAACTGGAATGTCTTTATTTTTGTCCTCTGGAGCTATTACTTTTTTTATTGCCCTCTATTAAAAAAATTATGTTTATGAGGTAAAGTCAGAAATGTTGATTTGCCTTAGAGACGTTAGGAAAGAAGCACAATTTTAAAAATGCATCACCCCACCCAAAATAAATATAAAATACAATGGCACCACCCAGAGAGACCTAAATAACATATATGTATATATATGCAATCTGATATTTTCCCAATACATGTAAAGAGAAATATGTATTTTAGATAAAGACTCTTTATAATAATGAATCATTCTATGTGTTGCCCTGTACCTTGTTTTATTTATTATCATTGCATGAAAGACTTACTCATGCTCTACCTGAAAACTGGCTATTGCCTGAGGACACTGTTGTCCCTACAGCACTCTTTTCTCTCCCACGCTCCGCGTACTAGTGGAGTTTGCGGTGAGGTAAACGTCCTCACTACTATTTCCAGATCTTTGCTCCACCTACTCCCTCCCCCCCACAAAAAAAGTTCCTTTAAGTTCCCGGCCATCAGATTATTCCACCCTCTACCCATCTTGACTCCCAGTGCTATGACTCTGGATAGCTCCCCTCAGTCACTAAAGAGCATAGCCATGGGCTTCTCTTTCCACCTCTACCTTTTTCATGACTCTTAGTTTCAACACCCATGTGGGCAGTCCATCCGGCACACGGGCCTCTATCTGACAAGTTTATCTTGGATCCACCCCTACAGCCACACTTGAGACCTGCAGATGCCAAGTTCAAGCCTCTCAGAGCCTGCGTCTCCCCTACTTGCTGCACTCACCCTCCTGCCAGAGCTCCGACCTACTAACCTTCTCACTTTTCTCCTCTTTTTCAGCCTCTATTACCACCTTTAAATCTTCATTTCCCATCGCAATAATCCCTGCTGTGCTCCTTTCTCACTCTGTCAGTACTCCTCTGACAACACCCCAAATGGCTCAATCTGTCTATTCCCTACCTTTTATCAAGTAGCTGAGCAAGACTAGAGAAAAACACACAGCGGTGCTGGTGGTTTTCACTTTAAATTAATGACTGCAGACTTCAAAGGGGCCCTCGGCACTGGCAGGCGATCACACTGCTCCCCTTTACAGCAAAAGGCCTTCAAGCAGAGTTGACTATGGTTGCTACCCCCATTTCTTTCCTTCCCATTCTCTCCTGAAGCTCCTCCAAACAGGCTTTCCTCCTCATTACCCTTCTGAGTGTCTTGGCTCAGTTGCCAACTATCAGTCATAGCAGCATTTAACAGGGTGGATCACTCCTTCCTGTCTGAAATGCTTTCTTCACGCAGCTCCTAAGACAGTGTGCGTTTGCGTCTCTCCTCCCATCCCACAGGCCACCCTCCTCAGCTGGAGCTACGCCCTGTGCCCTGCCTTTCAGGGTTCAGTCGTCAGACCTCTTCTCCTCTCCACCAGGTCTCCCTCTCCGGGAAAACTCATCCAATCTCATGGCTTTAAGTACCATACATAAGCAGATGACACCCAGTTTATCTTCCACCCCAACCTCCTCCCGAACTCTAGATACTCTACACTCTGCCCTGTATATTGCACTTCTGTCCTTCTCCCTGCTCCTTACACATGTCAGGCAGCTTCCCATCTGATGTGTTTACCTGACGGTCCCTCTACCAGGAATAATCTTTTGAACAGTCCCCTGCCCCTCTTCTTCACTATTAAGGGCTCTGTCACTTTATGCAGAGGACTTTGCAAGCCCTTCTAAAATAGCACCCCCTTACCCTGCTTCATAGCATTCACCACCCTAAGACATTACGTCATCTATCTGTATGTTCATCTGCTTTATTGACTGTAACCCCTATTTGAATATAAGCTCCGCAGGGGCTGGGTATTTGCCTATGTTGTTTACTGTCTAGCACAGAGTATGCACTAAAACATTTATTGAATGATTTCTTAAAAAGATTTTACTTATTTATTTGACAGAGACAAAGAGGGAACACAAGCTGGAAGAGCAGCAGGCAGAGGGAGAGGGAGAAGCGGGCTCCCTGCAAGGAGCCTGATGCGGGGCTCGATCCCAGGACCCTGGGCTCATGAGCCGAGCCGAAGGCAGACGCTTAACCGACTGAGCCACCCAGGTGCCCCATTATTCAATGATTTTTAGATATGTTAAAGTTTCCTGGTTTATATTCAAGAGGTGAGATTATGAGAACATTTCCAAGATAAGTTGTACATTTCAGTAATGTTTGAGTTTTTTTTTACAATCAAATGTATTACTTTTGTTATCAGAACAATGGAAAAGAACACATAAAAATGTTAAAATTTAACAATAATGAGAAAGAATCAAATTATATGAATTTGAGACTATATATTTATGTAAACTAGTGAGAAGAAGTTTTATAAATAGACTGGTAAGACTTAATAAGGATGATATATAGGTTTTATCTTGAAAGTCAACTGTAGTTGATTGGTTGTGGCTGCTTGAAACACTATACTGAAAGGAACCCTGAAGCTAAACTGGGTCCTGCAGAAAAGAAGGATGTTTTCCAGGAAAATGGAAGGGGTGGGAATTGTGATTCATGCCAAATAAATGCCACTCCATGACTTTAAATCTACATGTGTACGATTTCCAATCCTTTGTACTCAGCTGAGTTCTCCCAAGAATTCCGTATTTGTACCTCCCTGCCTATGAGATCTCTATAAAAATGTCTAATGAGAGATCTCAAACTTACTCACAAACAAAACAGACCTTTTGATCTGCAGTGCTCTTCAAAAAGAAACAAACATTATTCTTCCTCTAATCCTTCCTCTTTAATAAGGACACCTTCATTCACTAGGTTGCTCACATAAAAACTCTAGGAATTATCCTTGATTCCTTTCTTTTACTCAACCCTGATCTAAACATTCATATCCATAAGCAAATCTTATTAGCTCTAAGCCCAAAGCATTTTCTAACTTTATCTATATCTCTCCAGGCTCTAGATGAGTACCTCAGACCAAGCCACCATGGCCTCCCATTTCATCGACTCTAATAACTTTCTAGCTACTCTGCCTTTTTGTACTCTTGCCCCCTTATAATTCATTACCTACATATCAGCCATAAGTAATTTTTAAAAATACAAATCAAATAATGTCACTTCCTTATGGTTTCTCACTGCAGTAAAAATAAAACCATACTCCTAATTCTGGCTCATTTTCCCAGGCCTATCTCTCCAACTTTACCTCAAACCACTCTCCTCTTACTCCCTACACTTCAGCCATATTGGCCAACATTATTTTCTCTAGAGGGTTTTGATACTAGCTGCTCCTTACAGAATGCTCTTCCTCTGACATTCCTGTGACATTCAGGTCAGTTTAAATGCCCCCCCTCTCCAGAAAACTTCCCTTATCACTCAATCTAAAGTAGCAACCCAATCACTATATCCTATGTTAACTCTCTGCATACTACAAATAACTATTTGATATTTGTGTAGTTTATTTATTAATTTGTTTGTTATCTCTCTCTCTCTCCTACTATAATGTAAGATTATTAAAACAGTATTGTATCACCACTCTGGTGAGAGGGTCTATTTAATAAATATTTGTTGAAAATATTTTGTTAAAAACAAATGTGTAATATTTCAGTAAAAAAGTTGTGGGTATGTATTTATTTATTCATATTTGTGGACTAACTGAATGGGAATAGAACTAAGTAAAAATTCCCTATTTGGGAACAGAGAAAGAAATTCTCCAAGGTTGAAAAAAACATGAATTTATTTTGATTCAAATCCAAAATACACAAACTTTTTGCCTGGCAGAGTCCGGCGCTGACTTACAACAATGAAAAAACAACTTGCCTTCATGGAGCATAAGAGAGAAGAAACGGGCTATTTCAATTTGGTAAGTAAATGCCATGAAAGGAATAGTAAAAAGTGCTATAGGTATATTTAACCCAGCCTGAGAGGTGGACGATCAAGAAATGCTTCCTGAAGAAAGGGCTGTTTAAACTGAAATCTGATCTGAAGGATGAGCAGTTATGATGGACATACTCGGAGGAGGAGGGAGACAGGCACTCAGTGTAAGAGTACTTTGGGGAAAGGAAATATGGCCCAGAATCCAGAGAGCTCATAACATATTTTCAGGAAACTTAAAGTAATTTATTTTTTATTTTTTATTTTTTAAAGATTTTATTTATTTATTTGACAGAGAAGGAGCGAGAGAGCACACAAGCAGAGGCAGAAGGAGAGGGAGAAGCAGACTCCGCACCGAGCAGGGAGCCTGATGTGAGACTCGATCCCAGGACCCTGGGATCATGACCTGAGCCGAAGGCAGACGCTTAACGACTGAGTCACCCAGGTGCCCCTAAAGTAATTTAATATGGCTGGAGAGAAGATAAATTGAGAAGGGATGAGAGAAAGACTGAGAAGTAAACGAGTAACATCATAACGCCCCATTGAGCAGTTTATTCTTTTCCTGAGGGTAAGAAAGTGCCACTGAAGAATTTAAAGCAATATAATATTTCCATGTACCATAATCTTCCTTTAAGAAAGATCACTGTGGCCACAGGGTGGAGAAGAGTTTAGAGAGAGACAGAGAAGCCAAGCTCTTCCAAGCAACAATTGATAGGAGAATTAGGATAGTAATAGTGGAGCCAAGGAAAAAAAAAAAAGCAATAATTAAGATCCAACTCTAAGTATAAGAAGCAACTAAAACTTATAATACAAAACAAAATAAACACTGAACATGCAAATAGAGAGATACACAAGTTACCAAATCTATCAGGAGTTAAGTTTTATAGAATTCTGTGACATGTAAGCTGAACTTTCAAGGAAGTATAGTTAAGATTTCCAAAGATGGGGGCGCCTGGGTGGCTCAGTCGTTAAGCGTCTACCTTCGGCTCAGGTCACGATCCCAGAGTCCTGGAATCGAGCCCGGCATCGGGCTCCCTGCTCTGCGGGAAGCCTGCTTCTCCCCCTCCCACTCTCCCTGCTTGTGTTCCCTCTCTTGCTGTGTCTCTCTCTGTCAAATAAATAAAATCTTTAAAAAAAAAAAAAAAAAAAGATTTCCAAAGATGGGGGTGCCTGAGTGGCTCAGGTGGTTAAGCATCCGACTCTTGATTTCAGCTCAGGTTATGTTCTCAGGGTCATAAGATCGAGCCCCATATCAGGCTTCAGGCTGAGCCTGGAGCCTGCTTAAGATTCTCTCTCTCGGTGCACTCAGTCAGTTAAGAGTCTGCCTTTGGCTCAGGTCATGATCCCAGGGTCCTGGGACCAATGACCATGGCAGGCTCTCTGATCAGGGGGGCACTCTGCTTCTCCCTCTTCCTTTGCCCCTCCCCCTGCTCGTGGGCATGCTCCCTCTCTCAAATAAATAAATAAAATTTTAAAAAAGATTCTCTCCCTCCCTCTCCCCACCATTCACATGCTCTCTCTCAAAACAAAAACAAAGATTTCCAAAGATGAAGAAACTTCCAAACTTTATAAGACTTTTACATAGCAGAGTTGCTTCCTAGTACAAATAATTTGAAGAAACTTAAAAAATAATCTGCATGTTTAAAATGTATAACCATTTTTAAAGGTAAGAACTTCAAAATCTATATTTATGACTATTTTATATAAGATTATAATTCCTCATAATTAAGTATACTCTATTCAAACATAAGCTGTAAAAATCATCATAATCTGCCCTCTAGTTACCATTAGAAAGCAAGTTTTGCTGACAGTAAAATCATTATGGATAAATAAAACAAAAACAGTCAAATCAAGACATATGTTTATATACTTAACATTAAATAATTAAGACTGTGAAAGAAAGGCAATATATTATTTCATTATTCTGATAAAAATTAAATCAATAATAAAATGTATTTCAGAGGGTGATAAATATGAGATACTATATAATCTAATGCAGCAAATATTTATTGAGAATTTACACACACACACACACACACACACTTTACATACATGTTCGCACAATAGAGATAAACTATACTAAAAGACAGACCCTTCCTCAAGAATTTTATAAAACTAGATAGGGAGATAGACACTTATATACCTCAATAAGCATTTTTATAAGACTTTTGCAATGATAATGTAACTTTATAAATTAAATAGCTGTAGAAGAGACTTTAACATTTTCTTGCATTTGATAGTGTAAGATATAGAATAAGATTCTAACTATAGTTAATACATTTTACATTATTAGTGTTCTACTCTACAGATAGAATGTTGGATTAAAAAAGATCCTACTAATTTGGATTACAATCCCAAAAGATTAATTGCTAAATACCAAAAAGAAACATCAAAACCTAGATGAGAAATAAATGGCAAACAGAAAAAAATAGGAAGATGAAAAGAGAACTTACCTACATAGGAATTTGTTAAAGGCCAAAGGAAAGCCAACACAATCATAATTTGTATTATAGATCTGTAATTTAAGTAGCACATTTCTCACTTCTCATTTTAATACCTGAAAGTAACATATAACACTTACCTTACAACTATAAGCATGGCTATCAGGATCGAACAAATAGGATCTGCTATCATTAGACCAAAATTTTGCATCATGATGGCAGAGGCAATTACACCAATACTTCCAAGTGTATCTGCCAGAATGTGTAAAAATACACCTGGAAACAAAGCATAATCAGAATCAAAATAGTATCTTCTGATCAATGAAAAATACAAATATTTCTTAAAACTATATTCTTGACTTTATATATAAAAAACTAAATACCAATCTGGAAATCAGGAAGAATGTAGATTCATTGTTTAGTAATGAAGTAAGAGTACTACTTCTGGGAATGGAAATAATCTTTCCTTTTTCAAATCAGCAGGGTTCAAAATATCTGATTCATAAATTATACTTGTTCTTAATGATCCTTAATATTTTGGTATAACATAAATGAGGAAGTAAGTACAGAAATAAGTTGATTTTAAGCACATTCATCTCTGGTTAAAAGACTCCATAAGTTAATTAATAATTTGTTGAAAGAAAATGGCATTAGGCTGAAAGAACTGTTCAAGAAACATTGTAACTACAAATATATGTACACACAGAGCCCTCTGCTGGTAATTAAAATTATTACTACTTGAGACTAAATTTCCTATGGACTCTAACTCTATAAATCCTGGTATACTTATTAATTATCCTGAAGGTTTTGTTACCTAAATTATACACTAAGCTCAAACCTGATAAGGAAGAAAGTAGAGATCTGAATATTTAAAAGCAAATATAAAATATTTTTAAAACTTCTAATAAATAAATATTAAATTGTTAGGATACTGATATTCTGTCTTGAAACCTAGATACAATATTGTGATACTGTGATTTATAATAAGAAATACATATTTGGTCTTCATCCTGGTTTCTGGAAAACCCTGGGAACTTCCTAAGTGACAGTGACAAAGGTGTCTCTGGTTAATGTTAATATACTTTTGGACCCCACCTAAGGATGGGATACCAGGAGAACCAATCATATGATTAGAGGGTTGGAACTTTCAGTCCCAGGCCCCTCTGACCTCCAGGTATCAGAGAACTGCTTGCTTATGAGAGTACATTCTTTACGCCCCGCATTGGATTTGGGCACAGAATCTTAATTTGTGGTCAGAAGTGAGATCAGAACCAGAACCCATTAAATATTAACATTTAATAATTGACTGGAAAACCATTAAAAAAAATCAAGAAGTTTAAAATACATTATTTCTTAAACAGACTTAAGACAACAAATTATTCAACATTTAGATCTTTAATAGGTAAAATTTACTGTATACAGACATTGTCTTTGAAACAAACTTAAACCACGTTACTAAAAATAGAATATTTTAAAATAGCATTTATTCTATCTGAAAAGAAATAATACATAAAAAAACCTACTTTAGAAATACTTATTCTACTTTATTATTCACTGGACTATTAAAGGCAAACCATTTTTTTAGGTGTAAAACACAGATTTACTAAAACTTGAAAACACTTTCTAATAATTTAAAAACAGACTATTACTGAGTCCAATCAAATCTTAATGTGCTCTAGGAAAATATGCTTCGATTCATCTTCTACTGTGTAATTTTATATCAAGTATTTTACCAAATATAATTCATCCTGCAGTACTTAATATACTTTTTCATTTGTATAGATTACTGACGTTTATAACTATTCTTCAAAAAGCTAATGGCTCTATTTCCTGTAACAAAAATATTATGCCAAAGCATACTTAGAGGAAAAAACTCTTCCTCTAGGGTATTTCAAATAGCAAAGAATTAAACAGACTAGTAAGTGTCAAGGCCACATTAAGTTTAAAAAATAAAACTGAAGAAAAATACCCATCAAAGTAGACGGAAGGGACCTACGCTTCAAAACTCTTAAGTGAAATGTGATTTTAAGCCCTTATATTCTTTAATCAGTGTTTTAGTAGGATCAGACATAAAAACAGCTCTAAATAATCGAAAGGAAAAAGAATCATTTGTTCTTGATTTTTGACTGAAAAGTCCCTGACTACATCTTATGTGCCGACCTGAAAAGTGGCTTTATTAGCAAGTGTCATTAATTACCTAAGCCCTTCTCACTTTCTAGTTAACTGTTTCAAGAAGAAAAATCACTAAAGAAAGAAGTTAAACTAGTATGTTTAACTTACATAAAAGTTGAAAGCCTTAGAAGACCTGGAAGGATACGAATATTTTAACTGCCCAAGAACACTCCAGCCAGAGACTATATATATATAAAACAAATGTACTACTCTGCTAAGGGATTCTGACAATTTGGAATGCCATCCCCAGGACAGGGGTATATGGGAAATCTCTGTACCTTTTGCTCAGTTTTGCTATGAATGTAAAATTGCTCTAAAAAGTTAACTCTGTTATATTAATATTAAAAGATATATATATAATGCAAAGTGTGACCTTTGTCATATCCATAGGCATCAAATAATGATGGCTAAACAGGAGCTTACATGTCATGTAAAATGATACATTATAAAATTTTACAAAGCAGAGAAAATCAGTTTTGTCTGTGAATTATGATAGTTTCTTTGGGGTAGGAGCCAATCTTTGGCTCTGAATTTCTATTTAGACTTCACCATCAAAGTTTCCTAACTCCCAGCTCCCCACCTTCCTGCTTTTATTAGATTTTGACTTCAATCTGACTTTCTCAATAGCTTGGGATCCAATCTCTACTGCGCCTATTTTTCTCCACTATTTCTTGATATAGCTCTTGTTTTTTTTTTTTTCCCCCACTATGAATGTGCTCCTCCATACTGAGGAGTTTATTTCAGGAGGCTTAAATGTGTCCTCCAGTTACTAGTTTTCCATTTGCAAAATATATAGAATTGGTTTAGAACAGCATTTGCTGAAATAGCTTATAATCATGCATATGTAATGCATCTATATCCAATGCTATAAATTAGCCTTGATAATAGGAGTTTATTTTTAGTTTTGGAAATCATCACGAGTTGAGGGAAGGGAGGTTAGATCTGCCTTCCTAATTATCTTTTATACAAGCTGTTATGAAAATTACTTTATATTTTCTGAGTATCCATCAATTTATGGTGGCTGCAGCAGCCCAGTAGTTAGCTCAAGGATAGGGAAATCTGTCTGGTATTCAAAGTTTCCATGTGGGTACTCACACATGAAAACTGAGTTAACTGAATTTTTCAGTTATTTGCAGCATCTTCAATATGACCTCTGGCTAGAGGAAAGGATCAATAACAACAAAGCAAAGATTTAGAACCCAAATGACTCACATATTAAAATTATCAGATGCAAAATAAGAAAAATAAATTGTATATATATATTCTTATTTAGTAATCCTATGGAGGCAAATATATTACTATAGTGTTACTATAGTCATTGGCATGGCTATTATTTATAGTTAAGCAGTACAGTTTTTAACTACCGTAATCTTATTAAATCTAAGGAAATAGCCAAGTGATAGTTAAAAGAATGTATGCTAATATAACTAATAGTATAAATTTAAAAAGTCACAAAGAAAGATAATATTTTAGACACAAATACGGTTACATATTTTTCTTAAAGGAAAACTTCAGCTAGCTCAACACAATGAAACCTGTTTCATAAAACTGAGAAATACACAAATTACTTGTCATACCTTGTAAAATCTGTCTGCTGGGTCCTGCTGTTTCTTTTAAGGAGGGACCATCTGTAGAGAGTTAAGTTTAATTATTTTAAAATATATCTTCAATTACCGATTCAATTTTTGCAATTCAGAGAATTTTTCATTCAAATATATCATGAAGGATGCATGACTATACAGCCACATCAGATTTACAAAATTCTTTTTTAAATTTAATACAATTTCAAAATGGTATACAGTATTTAGGAAATTATTATATCAAGCAATCTGGTAAAAATAGTAAATTAAAAACATTGTGAAAGTCTTCTACTATTCATAACATACCTTATACTACAGTTTGCTACACTAATTTTACAACTGGAAAACTCAGACAAAACAAATCTACTGTTGAAAGTTATAAGAAGTCCAAGAAATAAAGCCAGGACAGCATCCAGGATAACAGACTATGGCAAACAAGAGCTTTCCAATAGCTTCTAGATGGATGTGGCAAGCTTTTCAAACAGAAGAGATAAAAACACTTTTCATTTTGCCTTTATGATGAAAAAAATTTAAAAATACTGCAATTTCTACACTGACTCTGAAGATACTATCAGCTTTAACATAAAAGCAGAAAACATAGGTAAACAAGGTAAAAGATCAGCAATATTGAGATCATCAGGAGGCCTGACAAGCTTTCTGAACATGTCTAACAGAAAGCCTGCCTGGGGTCATGGTTCTTGGCCCATAGTACCAAAGAGCTGACATATCCTTACTACAACTTTGATAGAGCCCGTAACAATGCCAGAAGAGGCATAAAAGCCTAAGGCTGCACAGTGATTTCTGTCTGGATATGGCACTGCTATGGTGGGGAGAAAGACACAGTCACCTTAAAAATCATGCTAATTGTCAAAAGTGTTAACTGTTCTAAAAATTCAGCTCCTGATCAAGGGAGGAGATTTGTCTGTTAAGTAGTAGGTCCAGATAATGACAGTAATTTTTGACATAATTATTTGGAAAGGTGCATTCTGCTATATTAATATAATGGTTATGTAAAATAATATAACTCCCACCTATGTAAAATCTGAAAAGTCCTTCTGGATATAAAATTTGTTATCTGTGGTAGACACTAGCTAGTTGTTTATCACCCATTTTTTCTTCTTCTTCTTTGGTAAACAAATAAACTACATTTCCCAGGCTCTCTTGAGTTATATGATATATGTAACAGTATTAAGCAAAGAAATATGACAGGTAGGGCATCTGGGTGTCTCAGTCGGTTAAGCGCCTGCCTTTGGCTTGGGTCATAATCCCAGGGTCCTGGGATCAAACCCTGCATCAGGCTCCCTGTATCAGGCTCCCTACAACAGGCTCCCTGCTCTGCGGGGAGCCTGCTTCTCTCTCTGCCTGTCGCTCCCCCTGCTTGTGCTCTCTCTCTGTTAAATAAATAAATTAAATTAAAAAAAATAATAATTATGACAAGTAAACCACTTCTAGGCTCATAAAAATGTCCCATATGATCTTCTATGTACTCTATCTCCGGGTAGATGCAGGGAATCCAGTGGAGGGTTCCAAGGGTCAAGAATCCCAGGGATGAAAGGAACCTAGATCCCTAAATTGAATGAAAAACAGCACCCGCCCTCCTTTACCCCATCAACCCAAGAGCAAGATATAAACTTTTACTGCTTGAGTCACTGAGATATGAGCAGTTAAACCAAGCAAACAAAAACCAACTAGCTTTACTGACAGTGTAGCATTTCAATAAATACAGAGCTCACAGCATTTCCCAGTGAGACTATGATGTCTCTTAAGGGCAAAATGGAATCATGGCCCTATTATTTTTGTATCCTCATACTGGCTAATATATACTGAAGGCAAAAATAATAGTAAAGAGAAGATTTTGGAGTTGGATTTCCTTTTTTTATTTATTTTAGATAGAGTGCAGGGGGGGAGGGGCAGAGAGTGGAGGAAGAATCTCCAACAGACTCCCTGCTGAGCGAGGAACCCTATGCAGGGCTCAATCCCATGACCCAGAGATCATGACCGGAGCCAAAATCGAGAGTGGGACACTCAACCAACATAAAAAACTAAGAGGCAGATGCTTAAACGACTAAACCACCCAGGCACCCCTGGAGTCAGATTTCCTTGTGTTTGAAGCCTAGCATTTCCTTTTACTAGTTACTATGATCTCCATGTGCCCTGATGTCATATAAATTCTTCCTTGCCACTTATCCTTCTCCCCCTTGGCCAAAAAGAAAAGCTACCTTTCACCTATTTAGAATCTTACTACAGTGCATTGCTCAAGGTATAAAAAAAATTCTAGGGCAACAAACAAGGGGTCAACTGCAAATATTGGTGGTAATGCTACAAAAGCAACGACTCTACTGACTAGCTGGCAAATCCTTTTGTAAGCAACAGTTTCCAACTGTTTTTAATAGAATGCAAGGATTAGCTAATGAAGCTGCCAATTTATAGATTATCAAAAATAATTTTTGATAACAGATCACTAAGTAATTTTTGGAATGTAATTCTGAAGGTGTTCAAAGAATTCACCGAAACTGCTATAAACAGAATTTCTTCTATTTAAGGTTTCTTAGCACTTGCATTATAAAGCTAGAAAATAGGAACAGAATTATTGCCAAAACCTTTTTTATGCTGATAACTGTCAGTGTCATTTTTCCAAACACTAATTGAGAAAAAAAGAGCTCAAATTATCGCATTAATATATGTATTTTAAGTAAAACGTTGCCTTTTATGATTATACATGCATCAACATTTTAAAAATAGAATTACTTTGACTTTTAGTAATAACTACAATAACTCCAGGGGCGCCTGGGTGGCTCAGTCGTTAAGCGTCTGCCTTCGGCTCAGGTCATGATCCCAGAGTCCTGGGATCGAGCCCCCATCGGGCTCCCTGCTCAGCGGGAAGCCTGCTTCTCCCTCTCCCACTCCCCCTGCTTGTGTTCCCTCTCTCGCTGTGTCTCTCTGTCAAATAAATAAATAAAATCTTTAAAAAAAAAAAAATAAATAACTACAATAACTCCATCCAAAAGAAATGTTTAAACGCTAAGTCTTATGTTTCTAGGAAATAAAAAATTTAAATTTATATACCTATTTTATTGCCAAGAAGTAGAACACATGATCAATTAATAACTTAACCCAAATATAATCCCTTATTATAAAATTCTGTAATGAAAATAAAAATTCAAGGAGAAACAGGATGTTGTTAAATTTATAACGATTTACAAGTTTTGAATGGGTGAGAGTGGGTCTCAAACCACTAAGTTCTTTGGAGTCCAATGAATATATTTCAGAGTAATATAGAACTTTCATTCTAGGGGTATCTGGGTGGTTCAGTCGGTTAAGAATTTGACTCTTGGTTTTTTACAGTATGTTTTTTACAGTTCCTCTAAAGTTTAAAATAGAACTACCATATAATCCAGTAATCACACTACTGGGTATTTACCCAAAAAATACAAAACACTAATTTGAAAGGATATATGCACCACTCTTTACTGCAGCATTATTTACAACAGCCAAATTATGGAAGCAGCCCAAGTGTCCATTGACAGATGGATAAAGATGTGGTGTGTGTAAACACACACACACACACACACACACGTTGGAATATTATTCAGCCATCAAAAAGACTGAAATCTTGCCATTTGCAATGACGTGGATGGAGCTAGAGTGTATTGTGCTAAGTGAAATAAGTCAGTCAGAGAAAGACAAATACCACAGGATTTCACTCATTCATAGAATTTAAGAAACAAAACAAATGGGAGCACGTGGGTGGCTCAGTTGGTAAAGCATCCGACTCTTGATTTCAGCTCAGGTCATGATTTCAGGGTCATGAGGCCAAGCCCCACATCAGGCTCCATGTGCTGGGCATGGAGCCTGCTTATGATTCTCTCTCTCTCTCATTCTCTCTCGCTATGCCCCTCCCCCCCACTCACCCATGCTCTCTCTCAAAAAAACAAAACAAAACAAACGAACAAAGGGAAAAAAAAGAAGACAAACCAAAAAACAGACTCTTAACTAGAGAACAAACTGATGGTTACCAGAGGGGAGGTAGGTGGGAGGATGAGTGAAACAGGTGAAGAGGATTAAGAGTCCACTTATCTTGATGAGCACTGAGTAATGTATATAATTGTTGAATCGCTATATTGTACACCTGAAACTAATGTAATATGGTATGTTAAGTATACTGGAATTAAAAATAAATAAGTAATAAATAAAACATACCAATATAATAGTTACAAAAATATAGCAAATTTTAGAGACTGATAAATTAGGGACTTAATATTCAATTCCCTTTTCAATTTTCAAATCAAAAGTCTGAGGATTCTATTTGGCAGGTATAGACAATACTTGAGAATATAATTTATTTAAAGATAATCTGACTGTGGTATCTAAGTAACTTCTATTAATCTATACTCTGAGCAGTGGGGAGGGGCAGAGAAAGAGGGAGAAGTAGACTCCCTGCTGAGGAGGGCCTCAATCCCAGAAGCCTGAGATCATGACCTGAGACAACAGCAGACGCTTAACCAACTGAGCCACCCAGGTACTCCAGCATACAAAGATTTCTAAGGGCACAAGGAAGTATCGGGTGATATTCACCAAAAATTACAATGAAAATATGCAAAACTGAAAACCCCTATTGTATTTTTATAAGCCTATGTAGGACAAAAGGCTTTATTGTACTTAAAAAAACGCACCCAATCTCGTCTGTACTTAAAAAATTATAATTTTCATTTGCTAAAATGCAATTGTTTCTCATTCACTGAAGCTCATTTAAAATAGTAGCACATAGTATAATATACTCACTGAAAAACAGCTATATCCTTGGCATTATACTGAGTTAATTTCATTATATACTAAAAATGAACAAGCCCTGCGAACCATTTAGTCTGATTCATTAGAAAGGAAGTTGATTACAAAACCTTTTGAAGAAATTATCTCAACTAAAAGAGTAATCTATACAAAATTTCTGTATATTTGGAAGGCTGTCCATTTGAAAGTATTTTGGCTGTACTTACCATGAGAATGAAAGTGTCCATGTCCATGAGCATGATCATGACTATGTGCAGCACCATGTTTCAGTTCATGACTGTGGCAATGATCTCCATGGCCATGTGCCTGATCCAGAACACCATTAAAAAGGGAATGACTGTGTCCATGGCCTAAAAAGTAGTTAGAACAAAAAGTATGTAAAACTATATTATATAAATGGTTACAATAATACTGATATCAGTGAAAAGACTAGCTCTAAAAAGAGATTCAATTAAGTAAAGATCTACTTGTAAAAAGTATTATAGATTCATTAAAACTGATTGAGTTCCTACCATGGAGTATGGGAAGGAAATGAAATATGGAGGGAAGTGGTAGACTTTACTGGAGATGAAAATAAGTGAGAAGTACACAGAAATATTTAGAGATTAGACAATGCCATTCATTCATTCATTCAGGAAATACTTACTTGAAACACACTATGTTACAGGCACTATTCTAGGCACTGGGGATAAAGCAGTGAAGACCACAGACAAAAATCTTAGCTAAAACTTTGCAAAGTACTATTACATATACTATCAAAGTAAAACAAAATGTATGCATACGGTCACTTTGAGGCAGTGGCAGGGAAGGCACTGTATTTGATAAAAGATCAGGAGAATTACATTATAGCAGGTAGAATCCTTAGAAAAAACAAAAACAAAATAATGCAACAAACTTTGAAGGGAGAGGTAAAGTAATGATACCAGAGTCATTATAATATAAAATGTCCAGTTTTCAACAATGACAAAAATTGTAAGACATGCAAAGAAAGATGAAAGTATGCTACATACATAGAAAAAAAAAGCAACCCACAGAAAATGTTCCTGAAGGAGACCCAGATTTTGGACAAAGACTTTATTTAAATCAGCCATTAGAATATGTTCAAAGAAATAAAGAAATCCAAGTCTAAAGAATTAAAGTATAACAACAATAACTCACCAAATAGAGAATATCAATAAAGAGAAATTATAAAAAAAGAACCAAACAAAAAATTATGGAATTAAAGAAATATAGTAACTGAAATAAAATATTTACTAGAAGTGCTCAACAACAGATCTGAGCTACAATTATGCAAACTTGGAAGATGGATCACTACAGACTGTCCACTCTGAGGAGCAGAAAAGAAGAAAATTAAGAAAAATAAACATAGCCTTAGAGACCTGTGGAAACATCAAATGTACCAAATTAAGCATTAAGGAGTCCCCAAAAAAAGAAGAGACAGAAAAAATATTTGAAGAAATAATGGCTGAAACCCCAACTTTGATGAAAAATATTAATCTACACATTCAAGAAACTTAGGAAAATCCAAGAATTAACTCAAACAGAGCCATATCTAGAAACATCATAGTCAAATTGATGAATGTCAGAGACACTGGAAGTTGTACACCAAGATAAAAATAACTTACCATGTATAACAGAACTTGAGTAAGATTAACTGGTGACTTCTCCACAAAACCCATGGAGGCCAAAAGCCAGTGGGATGACAAAATCAAAATGTTAGAAAAAGACTCAACTAAGAATGCTAAACTCAACTCTCTCCCTTAAAAATAAAGGAGAAATAAGACATTATCACATAAACAAAAACACTACCTGCAAATGAAATGAAAGAACACCAAACAGTAACAAAAATCCACACAGAGAAATAAAGAGCACTGGTAAAGGCAATTATGACAGAGGATAAATATATTTTAAATTTATGACTCGTTTCTTCTCCTGTATGTTTCAAGAGACAATTGTACTGAGTAATAATTATAAAACTGTATTGATGGACATCATAAAAGCATGAAATTTGTATGACAATAATAGTATGAAGAAGAGAGGTGAACATGGCGGTATATTGGAGCAAAGGTTTTGTGTATTACTAAATTACTATTAATCTCAACTAAATTGTTTTAAATTAAGATGCTACTTGTAAAAGAAACAAGAGAAGTAAAAGTACACTAGAAAGTATTATATTTAAAAAACAGGGATCAGGGAATAGAGTAACAAAAAGGACAGAAGATATAGAAAACAAGTATTATAATGGCAGATGTAAATCCTACCTTAGTAGTAATTACATCAGATGTAAATTGTTTAAATATCCCAATCAAAAGACAGAGATTGTCAGAATGGATAAAAAAAAATATGATCCAGTTACATTCTGTCTACAAGAGACACACTTTAGAGTCAAAGACACAAACAGGTTGAAAGCAAAAAGATAGGAAGAAAAATACACCATGCAAGTAGTTAAAAAAAAAAAAAGCTGGAATGGTTATCATAATGTCAGACAAAATAAACTGTAAGCCAAAAATTACTGTAAGAAAAAAAAAGAACATCATATAATAACATATTCAATCTATCTGGAAGATATGACGATGATAAACATATTGCACTGAACAACACAGCTCCAAAATACATGAAGCAAAACCTAAAATAATTGACTGAAAAAATATATAATTCAACAATAATAGTTGGAGACTTCAATACCTACTTTCAATAACAAATAGATAACTTGGCAGAACATCAACAAAAAACTAGAAGATTGAACAACTATGAACAAATTAGACCTAACAGACATCTATAGAACAAAGAGTACATATTCTTCTCAAGTGTACATTTATCCATGCAGACCAAATGCTAGGTCATAAAATAAGACTCAATAAATTGAAAAGAACCTGAAATCCTAAAAAGTGTGTCATCTGATCACAATGGAATTAAATTAGATTATTAACGACAGAAGAAAAATGAAGGACACACTCTTAAATAACTAATGGTTCAAAGAAGAAATCACAAGGAAACTGAAAAATACTTTGAGATGACAAAAATGATATGAAAAAACATGACATACAAAACTTACAGATTATATTTCAGCAGTGCTTAGAAAAATATTTCCCTATGGTAAAAAAAATCTCAAATCAATAATCTAATTTTCCACCTTAAGAAACTAAAAAAAGAAGAACTAAAGGCAAAGCAAGGAGAAGAAAGGACATAAAAAATATTAAAGCAGAAATAAAATTAAATAGAGAAGAGAAAAACAATGGGAAAAAAAATCGATAAAACCAAAAGGGCATTCTTTAAAAAAAAATAAACAAAATTGATAAACTTTTAACTAAATTAACCAAGAAAAAAAATGACAGAAAGCACAAATTACTAAAACTGGGAAAAGAGAGGTCTTCACTACTGACCTTATGGAAATAAAATAAAATTTTAAAAAGACATACCATAAACAAGTAAACAAGGTAATTTAGATGGGATGGACAAATGGACAAACAAACATTCCTAGAAATACACAAACTATTGAAACTGACTCCAGAGGAAAAAAAAATCTGAAAAGACCTATAATACGCAAAAAAAAAAAAAAAGAAAAATTTAAAAACTTCCAAAAAAGAAAAGCCCAGGCCCAGATGACTTCATACTGAACTCTGCCAAACATTTAAAAATACCAATACTTCACACTCTTCCCCACCTACCCCCTTAAAAAAAATAAACAGAAGAAAAGAGAACACTTCCCAACTCATTACAAAAGGCCAATATTATCTTGATACCAATGTCAACCAAAGACATCAAAAGAAAAGTACAGGCCAAAATTCCTTAAGAATACAGACACAAAAGTTTTCAACAAAATACTAACAAACCAAATGAAACAATATATAAAAAAGATAAACCATGGCCAAATGGGATTTATCCTAAGAATGAAAAGGTGGTTTAATATCCAAAAATCAAGCAATGTAATACATCATATTAATAGAATAAGGATAAAAACCAACTGATCATCTCAAAAAATGAAGGAGAAAGTTGTGACAAAACCCAGTACCCTTTCATGATAAAAACACCTAGTAAGCTAGGAATAGAAATGAACTCTCTCAATCCGATAAAGGGCATTTCTGAAAAACACATGGCTAACACAGCTAACATCGTATTTTTTTTTTTTAAGATTTTATTTATTTATTTGAGAGAGAGAGAATGAGAGACAGAGAGCATGAGAGGGAAGAGGGTCAGAGGGAGAAGCAGACTCCCCGCCAAGCAGGGAGCCCGATGCGGGACTCGATCCCGGGACTCCAGGATCATGACCTGAGCCGAAGGCAGTCGCCCAACCAACTGAGCCACCCAGGCGCCCGCTAACATCATATTTAATGAAGAAAGACTGAATGCTTTCATCATAAAATCAGGGAAAAAAAGTAAGGATGTCCTCTCTCACCACTTCTATTTAACACTGTACTGAAGCAGGCGCCTGGGTGGCTTGGTTAAGTGTAGGACTCTTGGTTTCAGCTCAGGTCATGATCTCAGGGTCGTGGGATGGAGCTCTACCTTGGGCTTCACGCTCAGCAGGGAGTCTGCTGGAGATTCTCTTTCTCCCTCTTCCTCTGCCCTTCCCCCCACTCACGTGTGTGTGTGCTCTCTCTCTCTCTCACAGAAAAATAAATAAATCTTTAATATTGTGCTGAAGCATATGATCAGGGCAATTAAGGAAGGGAAAAAAAGGGCATTCAGATGGGAAGGGAAGAAGTAAAATCATCTCTATTTACAGATGACATGATACTAAAAAATTCTACAGAATCCACTGAAGATATATTAGAATATTGAACAACTTCAGCAATGTGGCAAAACACAAGATCAGTATCCAAAAATGAACTGTATCCCTAAACATTAGTAAAGAACAATCAAAAAAATGAAATTAAGAAAACAATCACATTTACAATAGCAACAAAAAAAAAGAAAGCCTAATTGTAAAGTTAAGAAGTGTGAAACATGTACACTAATAACTTATAAAACATGCTGAAAGGAATTAAAAAAGCTATAAATAAATGGGAAGGCATCCCATGTTCATGGATCAGAAGACTTAACATTGTTAACATGACAATACTTCCCAAATTGATCTACAGATTCAACACAATTTCTATCAAAATCCCAACTGCCTTTTTTTTGCAGAAATTGACCAGCGGATCTTAAAAAATTTTTTTAAAGATTTATTTGAGAGAGAGAGAGAGCATGCACACATGGGAGTGAGCAGAAGGAGGGGCAGAGGGAGAGGGAGAGAGAAACTAATGCAGACTGCACTGAGCAGAGCGCGGGGCTTGATCTCATGACCCCGAGATCACGACCTGAGCCTAAACCAAGAGTCAGATGCTTAGCCAGATGCACCACCCACGAGCCCGTATATGGAAATATAAATAAGTAAAATAATCTTAAATTAGTCAGTAATAGGTAAAATAATCTTTTTTTTTTTTTTTAAAGATTTTATTTATTTATTTGAGAGAGAGAATGAGAAAGAGAGCACATGAGAGGGGGGAGGGTCTGAGGGAGAAGCAGACTCCCTGCCAAGCAGGGAGCCCGATGCGGGACTCGATCCTGGGACTCCAGGATCATGACCTGAGCCGAAGGCAGTCGCTTAACCAACTGAGCCACCCAGGCGCCTTAGGTAAAATAATCTTAAAAAAGAAGAAGAAAGGTGGATAACTCACATGTTCCAATTTGAAACCACCTCAAAGGTACATTACTTTTTTTTTTTAAAGATTTTATTTATTTGACAGAGAGAGACACAGCGAGAGAGGGAACACAAGCAGGGGGAGTGGGAGAGGGAGAAGCAGGCTTCCCGCGGAGCAGGGAGCCCCACGTGGGGCTCAATCCCAGGACCCTGGGATCATGACCTGAGCCGAAGGCAGATGCTTAATGATTGAGCCACCCAGGCACCCCTCAAAGGTACATTAAACAAGTAGGGTACTGGCATAAGGATAAACACAGAGATCAATGAAACAGAGTTGAGAGTCCAGAATAAACTCTCACATTTTTTTTTAAAGATTTTATTTACTTATTTGAGAGAGAGCATGAGAGCGAGGAGGGTCAGAGGAAGAAGCAGACTCCCTGCTGAGCAGGGCACCCAATGTGGGACTCGATCCCAGGACTCCAGGATCATGATCTGAGCCAAAGGCAGTCGCTTAACCAACTGAGCCACCCAGCCGCCCCTAAACTCTCACATTTATGGTCAACTGATTGTTGACAAGAGTGCCAAGACAATTCAGAGGGGTGAAAATAATCTTTTTAACAAATGGTGCTGAGACAACCGAAATCTATATACAATAAAATATTGGGCCCATACCTCACACCATATACAAAAATTGACTGAAAATGGATCACACACCTAAATGCAGACCTAAATGGATACATTTTAACCATAAAATTTAAGGATGGTTCCTTATAAGAAATCTATCAATGTAATTACAAATTTTAAATTAACTAAGGAGGAAAAAAATGATTACTTCAATAGATTCAGGAAGAAAAGTAATATCCTTAACTTGATAAAATAGTTTCATCAGAAACAGACCATAAACATCAGACCAAATGGTAAAACTTTAGTAACATTCTTCATTGACTTAATGAAGAATGCACATTAATGTCACCTGGAGAGCTTTAAAACATGCTGATGTTTGGGGCTTCCTCCAGGGATTCTGATAAAATGTTAAGTTACTCAGGTGATCATCCAGGTTGACACAAGGATACAAACTAAGTATTTCCAATCAACACTGTGCTAGAGATCCTGGTTATGCAATAAGACAAGCAGGAATAATAGTTTTTATTCTTAATAGTAATAAAAACATCCAACTACCTAAAAATGAACTGACCAAAAAATACAAAGATCTTTATCAAAATAGCAAAGACAATTTAGTAAAAGACATAAAAATTCTTTTATGCATTCCCAGTCAAAATCTCCAAAAGATTTTTCATACAACTTGACAAGCTGATGAAAAAACCAATTGAGCAAGACAGGTCCAAACAACTTTGAAAGGCAATTTAATATAGGCTAAAAGTGTTCTTTTACCTCAATGGGGTAAAAGGCAGGTTAATAATTGGTGCTTGGAAAACTGCTTATTCACACTGAAAAAAAAAAAAAATTAAGTCGTAACTCACTCCATTATGAAAACAAATTACATATAGATGAAGGAACAAATGGATGCGGGAAAAAACCCTGACATTTTAACAGCATTAAAATATAGGAGTATACGTTTATGACTCAGGTACAGGAAACATCTCAAACAGTAGAAAACACGCCAGAAAAAATGTAAGAAACAGTAAGACTATATCCAAATTAGAACCCCTATATAAAAGTTTAAAGATAAGCCATAGATTGGGAAAAGTTGTTTGCCACACATAAAACAATTAGTATACAAAACATATAAAAATTATTATAAATGGATTAACAGGAAGACCATAGAAAAACAAGCAAAAATAAATAGACAATTCTAGGAGAGGAAAAACCTGAGTGGCCTAAAAACATACAGAAAGATTTTCAACCTCAATACTAATCAGAGAAATAATAAATAAAATGAGATAACATATTTATCAAAGTATTAGCAAAACAGTTTTAAACCCATAATAATAAGTTCTGATGTAAGTGGGATGAAATTAGTACTGGCATTCATTGCTGGGATAAATGTGGATGAGTCATTTCGGAGGGCAATTTGCCATTGTCTATTGAAACTAAAAACTGTACTTCCTGTGTTCCAGCAACTCTACTTATATTCCAGCACAGTAAAATTCAAAGCACTTTCTGTGATGGACATGTTCTATATCTGCTGTCCAATATGATAGCCTTATGTGGCTACAGAGCACTGGAAACATCGCTAATATAACTGAAGTGAATTTTTAATTTTATTAAATTTAATTAACCATAATTTAACTTAAATAGCCACATGTGACTAATGGCTACCAAATGGGATGGCACAGCTTAGGAAAAACACTTGCATATGTTCACAAGGATATGCTTCATGTGGAAAGGACTTAAAGTCTATACACAGAAGACCAGCTTAAATAAGCATAGTATCTCACACCATGGAGTTTTATGTTAACAAGTGAAGGCGGACTGACGTATACCAAACAGAAGGATCTCAAAAACAGATGGTAGAATAAATTTCATACCCACATACACTATAGTTTTTAGTAACTAGATTTGTTTTGTGGTTTTTAATGTTTATTTGTTGGTTTTATATAAATGGTGTCATACTAAACAGATAAGCTACAGAGGTCTGGAAGCATCCACACCAAACTGAGAACATGTATAATCTTGAGATGGCACTTGGATAGAGGAACATGGAGAAGTGGGAGTGATAGCTCAGAAAGACATTAGTAAGAGTCTATTAACATATTATTTCTGTTATTAAAAATCAACACAGGCTTTAATTTTAAAATTTATTAGTTGTTAGAAGTGATAATTATGATGGAAAAGAGAAAAATGAAGAAACAAAGGGTTCTAACCATCATACCAGAGCCATGAGAATGTCCATGACCTCCATGCTTGAAAACAAATATTCCTACTAGGTTTACCACAAACCCAAGAATTGAAACAAGAAGCAGTCTCTCATGGTGTACATCAGGAGGGGCTAATGCTCTCTAGAAAACACATAATACAAACAAAGAGCATTGATATAATTTCTGATTGATCAACTGGTAAAAACAAAAAGCAATTTTTAAAAATTTTTGATTACTTTCAAAATTAAAAGCATTCTAAAAATATATGCCAAAACAGTTTATAGGAAAAAATAAAAAAAAAATAGTGCTCACTTACTGCAGACAAGATAAAATTACTATTTTTAAAGAAACACAAATATTTAATAGCATGACTGTTTGGTCTAAAACCTATCCCTCTTTGGTATCTTAAATAATATTGCCATTCATTTAAAGTTCATTGATCTTTCAATCTTCTCTTTATTTTTTTTATTATACCAAATATTAAAGTTCAATGGCAAAACTCTCAGATTCTATTTTAAGAACCCTTCCCGACAGACCTCACTCCCAGATTGTGCTTTTACCTTTCACAGAGTCAACACTTCATTCATAACCTATAAAGCACTTTCATTTAGTTGTTTTCAATTTCAAGTAGTTTCACGTATATTTAATTTTTTTCAACTATTTTGTAAAGTCCTCTTACATAAGATTTTATCTGACCCAAGACTGTCCTCAATACTTAATAGCGTGAAAGCAGCTCTGTACATGTATCTTTAGTTCATAAACATTTTCATTACAGAAATGTAATTTACTGAGTCTAATCATTATTTACAATACCTCAACTCCTTCTGAGAAAATAAAAAAAGCAGTGAAGATCAAAAATAGGCCATTGACAAAGCCAGCCAGAACTTCCGCTCTAACATACCTAAAGAAGAGCAAAGTAAAAAACTGAATTATTATTTCTTAAAAATCAAATCATTAATTTATACACATTCAGAGATTCTAAACCATATTGTATGGTTATAAGCAGCCAGCAAAGTCCTAGTATTTATAGTATAATTAATGTGTTTTATTCTACATATATTGTAGAAACGAGGAAATGAATTTAATCATAATGAATTATATGTAATAGCACAATACTGCGAAATACATCCATTTCTACAAGCCAATAAAGACCTTCTTAGAGTAAGTAGATTTAAAAAGACCTTTCACAGAAATGTAAATCTCAAGTTGCCCCTGGAGAAGGAATAACTGGACTAGACAAGTAGGCAAAGAAGGAAGGATCTAAAGATAAAAAGTAGAAGAAAAGGACTTGAAAGAGGGGTTTTCTAACTTATTAATTGCTTCTTTTCTAAGAATTCCTTACATTTTTTTGTTTTGTACCTTTCTGCTTTCAAATAATTGGAAAATGGAGCTTTGAAGGAAAATAAAATTATTTCTGAAGTACCCCAGAGACAACTTGAAATTTATATTTCTATCACTCTTTTCTAAGATTAAGAAATTTAACAAAACTTTTCAATTACCTATTTTTAGAATCAATTCTAGCTTCACATAATACTAATTAAACTATTTTTTAAAATACCTGTCTTTTTCTCCATGGACTTCTGAAGCTTTCTGTTTCCTACCTGTGTGAAGCATGGGGAAAGATTTTATTTTTTCCATAAGATACTATTTGGCTTAGTTAAAGTTATTAGAAACAACTTTAACTTGGCAGTTTTACATGTCCTAACATTATTCAAAGGGTGCTGACAGCAGTTAATCACTCTGGTCCTTAAACAATATAATAGGAGCATCAAAAACACTGCTTTTTCTAGCTTTCTATGTCAACTTCTATAATACAATTTTTACTGTAAGAACTATGTTTAAAGTAAAGAGAACAAACTCTTTAAAATGCACTCTATTCCGTCATGTTGGAGTTTGCTCTGTCAGTACATTCCAACATAGTACATATTTCTGCACTCAGAAATAATGCATACTTCTACCTTCTAACACATACAAATGAATTAAATTTACATAATATTTGTCAAAGCATATGCCTTTTTATTTTTCACGAGAGAACATTCATTGAATTCAGCTGGCTTTCCATAGTAAACACTTAGGAATTTATCTAATATATCAGCAGGGTTACTAACCTCAAAACGAAAAGCACTTTCTTTTAGCCCACTCTTCTACTCCCATAGCTAATGCTTGATTGAAAGTCCTTTGTCCTTGAGTTCCATTAGATTTCAAGATCAAAGGTAGGAATGTTTTTCAGGCGTCTTTTTGTCTCTAATGCCTAGCTTAGTAGGTGCTCCATAAATTCTGATAAACTGCTGGACTAAAGTGATTTAATTAGGCTTAATATATTTGCTAAACTTGGTTGCAGGATTCAAGTGAAAAACTTGTGAAAATTAGATATACTTGCCTTTACAAATGACTACGTTTACTTGAACACAGTGAGTCTTGGAATTAATATACAGCACATTCATGAATGTGCTATTGCCTAATGCAGATGGTATCTGAATTCTTTAGCCAAGGCAAAAAAAAAAAAGATACAAGGGTATATACATACATATAAAGGCGTGTACATATGCATGTATCTACCTATCAGACATATATTACTTTTATGCTGGCATTGCTATTTCAAAAAGAGGAGTGTGACCAGACACAAAGATGACTTTTCTATAAAGAAATACTGAAAAGTCTTCTGCTTCTCAGATTCCTCCTTATTTTTCTGCTGCGGTCAGTCTGCTGTTGTGATCATACTGAGCTGAGGGGTTAGGGATTCATCCCCAGGCTTAGCCTATTCGGTGTCACTTTGATGTACTGGTATCTACATTTTACTACTGCTGCTACTTATTACTATAGCAACTATTAATAGTTTCAAATGCTGCATCAGATTTTACTCCCTAATTTTTCCCTTCTCAAAAGAAAAAAGCAAACAAGGAGAAGACAAAACAGGAAACATAAAGGTGGCAAGAATATCACTCCCTTATATAAACTAGTTAAAGTTGAATAGTTAAACCTAATATGGTACTGAGGTATTCAAAGCTGTTCCTAAAAACCGTATGGTGGGAGACTGTGCATTCTAAATAGGAAACAACAGATACCCTAAGATTTAACAAACTGAGAATTTTTATAGTCACCTACTGTTTATCCTGAAAAATTGGCTTTTAAAAAATTTTTTTCTGAAAAATTGTAGAGTAAAATATCCTAATCAGATTTCTGATGTACAGTATATATGAATTACTAATTTTCCAACACAAGATTAGAACTTTACATGCAATCTTTCTTTAATGATTCAAAATACACTTAAGAATCTTTTGTCTGCGTAATGCCATGGAAAATGTTCTCTTCTGAGCTGTTTGGGTTTATAGATAAAGAGATCCCTCGCTGTAGTCAATAAAAACAGTATAATTAGTGTTTTTTGTCTCACTTTTTATAATCTTACAAATAACCACATCACTTCAGTTATACCCCAAATCAGCAAGTTCTGTCACAGAATTTTATCTATCTTTCTTTTGGCACTTGTCACAATGTATAGTTTTATGGTACTTTTACAGCAGTGTTTCCTCATCAGAGCACAAGTTCCTCCAACGCAGAAGCCATATCTTATTCATCCTTATAAGCAGCAAAGAATTAGACTCATAGTGGGCCCTCGATAAATATCTGAAGAGAACAAGAGCACGTACAAGAGAAAGTGCATGCGTGTTGGCTCGAGAACAAAAGCGAAGGTGGAGAGAAAGAAGAAGCAGTGAGGGAACAAGAGTAAAAGAGAGAACAGGAGGCAGAGTGCATAAGACAGCGGATGTGAGCAGGCAGGACATAAGGAGAGACATTATAAAGGAAAGGGAACCTTCCGGGAGGAGGATCAGTGAGAGAAGGAAAGAGATTGGGAAAGGGAGAGAAGAAAGAACTAGGACTAAGAGGTTCAGAGAGAAGGAGGGGGAATAAGAAAGAGCCTGAGAGATACAGCGGTGGAGGGTAGAGAGAGAGAGAGCAGGAGAAAAGAAAGATAAAAGATGTGTGGGAGAGAGAAAGAGAGGAAGGGGGGAGTGGGAGGCTGAGGAATAGGGAGAGACCATGAGCACAGGCACAAGGAGCTGAAAAGAAAAACAAGAGAGGGGAGAAGGGAGTTCAGGAGAGATGGCAGAGAGGATGAGGATGGAGATGAGAGTGAGAGAGAGAACAGGTAAGAGTGAAGAAAGGAGAGAATGTGAGAAAGCACTCACAAGGGAGGGGGACAGACAGGAAAGAGTCAACACGTAAGAGGCGAGAGAGGGGAACAGGAAAGAGAAAGAAGGTGGAGAAGACAGAGAAGGAGGATATTACCCGAGTGCTGCTTATACATAAATATAATTACACTGCAAAATACTCTATGAACTCAAAAAGGAAAACACTCAGGCAGAGCCAGTCAAACACTGGACACTCCACTGCTTCTCCCAATCAGAGATGGCAAAAGGCAAACTGCCTCTAAATAGTACTAGGCTCAGAAGTGAGACCAAATGGTCCAATATAGTCTCTCCAGCATAAAAACACTCTCCAATATGAGCAAGAGTATGAAAAGAAGCATTTTTCATAAAAGCAGAGCTTGAAGAGGGTAAGTAATATAAAATCGTATTAGGAAATAATGATTTTAAATAAATTAATAGCAAAATATCCCTCTAAAAAAGAAACACGACCATTTTTGTATACTGAAACTTTCTTCTTCTTCCAAAAAAAAAAAAGTTAAAAGTTCAGAAAGTCCCCTATCTAGCAAAAAATTTCACTTAAAATTTTTTGGTAAAACCAGGATGTCCTACCTCTAAGCAAAAGAACTTAGATACCAAAAAAAAGTACATGTTGTAGATTCCAATTAAATACTGTTCAAAAACAGGTAAAACAAATCCGAGTTAGGGAGGTGGTTATTACCCTTGGAAGCACAGGAAGGAACCAGAAGGAGGCATGGTGGGGGGGGGTTTAGGGTTCAAGTTACACAAATGTGTTCAATTTGTGAAAATCATGTGCTTAAGATTTGTATATTTTCTGTATTTCTTATACTTTAATAAAAAGGTTTTTAAAAAGTCTTACCCATAAGAGAAAGCATCATTATCTCTCCATTTTGAAATAACAGACGCTGCCAATCCAGCCAAAATGGCAGTGCTATCGAAAAACATGTGAAAAGAGTCGGAAATCAAGCCTAAGCTGTAAAAGAACAGACATATTGGTATATTATAATAGTAACCAAATAGTAAACATCCTTCTCTAAATTCTCTCAATGTCCTTCTGCTTATCAGGAACTAATCTTCTAAAAAGACAACCTTGAAATATGATATATAGAAAAATATTAAGGATAAGTTTTAAACACCTGAGAAGGAAACCCTAACACCCCTTGCCCAAGAAAAAAACCCAGCTTCTACTGAAAGAGGGGTAGAAATAAAGCTAGCTGCTACTAGATAAAGGGCAGGAATCTGCCCACCCTCTGGTACTGGCAAAGGTCAGCTGCCACTGAAAGAGAGAAAAAACAGCCATCTACCGCTGGGGGCAAGTCTGAAGCCAGGTTGGGCCCAAGATCTTACATTGATACAAAGCAAAGGTCTGCTGCTGTTGGAAGAGGAGTAAGACAATTGTTCCTTCTCTTGATAAAAGGCTGTGGGGAGAGGTAGGAGAAGGGGCAGGAACATTAACAATACCCACCCTGGCTCTCAGGTGTGAAGGGACTGCCTAAAAATAAGGCTCCAGCAGGAGAACCAAATTCTCTCTCCCCCACAACCAAAGCCTTGACTAGAGTACAAAACAATAGCAATCTATCTCTGAGAGCTGAGCAAGAGCATAGGGACTCCCCTGTGGCGAGGTGTGCAGGGCTTGCTGAAAGCTGAGAGGAGAGCAAGATCACTGAAAAAAACCTCCAGGGCCCCAAACCCTACACTAAACAGAAGGTGGTAAAAGCCACTAAAAAAATTTGAAGTCAGTGCCTTGTTGAAATTAACTAGTAACAACAAAACACAAAACCCAGCTAGTCAACTATTGATCAGAGACTCAAAATTCCCACACTAATGGCCTGACAAAATAACAGGTGTGCACATTTCTAGGCATCAGTACTATTAACCTTGGTCCCTATTATTTTTTTAAACATAAATTCTACCAAACATTTAAAGAACAATAAATATCAATCCCTTACAAACTCTTCCAAAGAACAGATGATAAAGAAATGCTACCTAATTCACTGTATAAGAGCAGTTATTACTCTCATACCAAAATGAAACAAAAGACATCACAAGAGATGAAAGAGACTAATCTTTCACAAATATACATACAAAAATCATCAACAAATACTAGCAAATGGAATCTAAGGATATATATTTAAAAAAGTACACACCATGACCAAGTGGGATTAATCCCAACAATGCAAGGTTGGTTCAATATATGAAAATCAATCAATCTAAGACATCATATCGATAGGATAAAAGACAAAAACCACATGATCATCTCAATAAGTGCCAAAAGAGTTTGACAAAATTTAACACTCCCCTTTATAACAAAAACACTCAACACACTTGGAATAAAAAGAACTTCCTCAATTCTTAAATGGCATCTACAAAAAACCCACAGCGCCATTAATGGCCAATGACTGAATGTTTTCCCTGAAGATCAGGTAAAAGGTAAGGATGTCCCCTCTCGCTACGTCTATTTAACATTATACTGGAGGATCCAACAATGGAAGTTAGGCGGGACATAAAATAAAAGACACCCAGACTGGAAGTGAAGGAGTAAAACTATCACTATTTGCAGATGACAGGATCTTTTTTTCTTTTTTTAAAGATTTTGTTTATTTATTTATTTGACAGAGAGAGACACAGCAAGAGAGGGAACACAAGCAGTGGGAGTGGGAGAGGGAGAAGCAGACTTCTCGCGGAGCAGGGAGTCCAATGCAGGGCTCGATCCCGGGACCCTGGGATCATGACCTGAGCTGAAGGCAGAAGCTTAACGACTGAGCCAACCAGGCACCCCGACAGGATCTTATATACATAAAATCTTAAGGACCTATTAGAACAAATGAGTTTGCCAAGGTTACAGGATACAATATCAACATACAAAAATGAACTGTATTCCTATACAGTAGTAATATAAAAAAATAAAAAACATTTCCATTTGCAATAGCATCAAAAAAAAATACAAACACATTTAACAAAAAAATGTAAAATTTATACTCTAAAACTATAAAATATTATTGAAAAAATTAAAAAGACCTAAATAAATGGAAAGACACCCATGTTTATGGATCAGAAGACAATACTGTTAAGATGCCAATACTCCCACAATTGATCTACAGATTCAACTCACTCCTATCAAAATCCCAGCTGACTTCTTTGAAGAAACTGACAAGCTGATCTTAAAATTCATATGGAAAAGCAAAGTTGGAGGACTCACACTTCCCAATTTCAAAGTTTACTATAGAGTTACAGTAATCAAAACAGTATGGTGCTGGAACAAAAGTGAACCTATAGAGCAATGGAATAGAATTTAGAATCTAGAAATAAATCCTCACATTTATGGTCAACTGACTTCTGACAAGGATGCCAAGATGGAAAGAACAGTGTTCTCAACAAATGTATTGATACAACTGGATACCCACATGCAAAAAATGATTTTTGCCCTTATTTCACACCATATACAAAAATTAACCCAAAATAGATCAAAGACCTAAACATAAAAGCTAAAATATTCACTACCTTGGATTAGGCAATAGTTTCTTTTATAAATAAGACATCAAAAGCACAAGTAACAAAAGCAAAAACAGAAAACACAGACTGGACATCACTGGAATTTTAAAACTTACGTTCTTCAAAGGACACTATTAAGGAAGTTAAAAGCCAATGCACACATGGGAGAAAATATTTGCCAATCATATATTTGAAAAGGGGCTTGTATCCAGAATATATGAAGAACTCTTCTTCTGTTTTTTAAAGATTTTATTTTTAAGTAATCTCTACACGCAACATGGGGCTAAAATACAACCCCGAGATCAAGAGTTGCATGTTCCACCATCTGAGCCAGCCAGGCGCCCCTATATGAAAAACTCTTAAAACACTTCAAAAAGATAAATAATCCATTTTTTTTTAAAGATTCATTTATTCATTTCAGAGAGTGAGCGAGCACTGGAGGGAGGGGCAGAGGGAGAGAGAATCTCAAGCTGACTCCACACTGAGCGTGGAGCCCAACGCAGTGCCAGATCTCATGACCCTGAGATCATGACCTGAGCTGAAACCAAGTCTTTGCTTAACCAACTATGCCATCCAGACGCCCCAAGATAAATAATCCAATTTTTTAAATGAACAAAGAACCCGAATAAACATTTCTCCAAAAAAGACATACAAATGGCCAATAAGCACATAAAAGATACTCAACATCATTAACTACCTTTCAGGGAAATGCAAATCAAAACAATGAGAAACAACTTCATACCCACACTATGACAGCTAAATCAAAAAAATCAGTAACAAGTGTTGGTGAGGATGTAAATAAAGCAGAATTCTCACACACTGCTGGAATATTATTTGGCAATAAAAATAAATGAATGCTAACACACGCAGAATATGGATGACCCTTGAAAACACTATGCTAAGTGTAACAAACCAGTCACAAAGGATCATACACTATATGATTCCATTTAGATGAAAAGCCCAGAGTAGGCAAATACATAAACAAAGTAGATTAGTGGTTGCCTAGAATTAGGAAAAGTCAGGGGATAAGGGAATTAGAGGGCAATGGGTACAAGTGCAAGGCTTCTTTCAGGGTAATAAAACTGTTCTAAAATTGATTGTTGTGATGGTTTTACAACTCTGTGAATATCCTAAAAGTCATTCAATTATATACCTTAAATGGGTGAATTGTATGGTATATGAATTATCTCAATAAAGCTGTTTTTTTTGTTTTTGTTTTTTTTAATGATAACTATCTAAAGCAGGGATCAGCAAGCCATGGCCCGGATCACCATCTATTTTTGTAAATAAAGTTTTCCTGGAACACAGTTACACTCATCTGTTTATATACTGTCTATGGTTGCTTCTGTGCTCTAACAGTAGACCAGAGAAGTTGTGACAGAGACCTTATGGCCCTCTAAGCGTAAAATATTCAACATCTGCTGTTTAGAGAAAGTTTGCTGATCTCTGGTATAAAGCAAACACAGGTGCACTGTATTGTGGAGTTTAAAACATGTAAAAGTGAAATGTATGACAATAATAGCACACAGGACAGAAGAAAATAGAAGTATATTATTTTAAGATAAACGTATTTGTGGTAAGTAAAAAATTCGTATTACGCATGCTAAAGCAACCACTAAAAAAGTCACTAAAGGAGGGACACAGAATTCTGCACCAACACAAAGCAGATGTTCTGCTACCACTGGAAAAAGAGCAGGAAACTCACCCTCACCCAAGACTATCCACATGTACACAGCAGAGTTTTGCTTTAACAGAAGGGGCAAAAATGTTGAAAACAACACAAACATACTCCCAAGGCCCAGGCTCACAAGACCTGCCTAAGACTGAGGCTGGGTTAAGTTACTGAATGCCCCTCTGCCCTCACCACAAATCCAGCACTGAGTAACAAGAAACAGCAGTCTACAGCTTAGGGGGGAGTAGTGGGTGGAGGAATGCCATGAATATGAAGAGAGAGCTTCTGTGACGCAGGCAAAAACCTAACCCAATAATGGCGTCACAGAAGAGACAGGCCTCTTTCTAGTTACAAATACTATTACCTTAATAACCACAGCTCTTTATTCACAATGTCCAGCCTTTGATAAAAAATTTCAAGATACACAAAAAAGAGCAAGAGAAAGAACTCATTGTGAAGAGATAAAGCAGTCAACAGAACCAGACTGAGATACTGGCTCAGATACTGGAACTATCATAACTATAATTATTATGTTAAAGGATCTATGGAAAAAGGTGAACAAAATGTATGAATTACCGGGGAATTTCAGCAGAAAAATATGAAAATTTTAAAAAAGACTTATTTATTTGAGAGAGAAAGCATGAGTGGGATGGGCAGAGGGAGAGGGAGAGAGAATTCCAAGCAGACGCTGAGCTGAGCAGAGAGCCTGACATGAGGCTCCATCCCACGACCCTAAGATCACAACCTGAGCTGAAACCAAGAGTCCCACGCTCAATGAGTGTGCCATCCAGGAGCCCCTGAAATATTTTTTAAAAAATTAAATGGAAGGGCACTGGTTGTTTGAGCATCCAACTCTTGGTTTTAGCTCAGATCATGATCTCATGGTCATGGATCCAGCACCCATGAGGGGCTTTGTGCTCAGTGAGGAGTCTGCTGTGAATTCTCTCTCTCCCTCTCCCTCCCCCTCTGCCCCCTCTCCTGCTTCCACACGCACGCATGTGCACGCTCTCTCTCAAATAAATAAAATCCTTATAAGAAAAAATAAAAAAAAATAAGAATTAAATGGAAATGGGAGAAACAAAAAACAAGGTATCAGTGCTGAAGAATTCTTCCCATTGGTTTATGAGAAGACCAGACAGAGCTAAGGAAAGAATTCAGTGAATCTGAAGATAGCTCAATAGAAATGTCCTGAAAGCAAGCATATCAACAGCTCAGTATTTAAAACCAAGGAGTATCACAGTGGTTAAGAGCACTACATCTGAAGTCAGAGTACCTGGGTTCAAATCTCAGCTCCATAATTTACTAGTTCTGTCAATCTTAAATTGCTTAACTACTTTGTACCTCAATTTAGCCATCACTTAAACAGGGTAATAATAAAAAGTGTCATAAATATTATAATGATTGACTTAATATATTTGAAACACTTATCACAGTGCTTGCCACATTAAAGCTACATCAATATTCCTATTATTACCATTATTAATAAATCACTATATTAATTATTAATACCTCATAATATTTAGTGTTCCCAAAGCATGACCTATAGCTCTTGACAATTTGGCTAGATGCCAGAGCCTTCATCAATTATAAGTGCTACAAACTAAAGTGAAAAACATTCCTCACCTAAGTAGAAAACACAGTTTTAAAATCTTCTCATAATTTGGAATAATTATAAAATTAGAAACTGAAATAAAACAATACAATAAAAAATACAATTCATTTTTTCAAAAAGATTTTATTTATTTATTCTAGAGAGACAGAGAGAGAGAGAGAGTGAGGGCACGCAGGGGGAGAAGCAGAGGGGCAGAGATAAGTAGACTCCGTGCTGAGCATGGAGCCCCACCTCAGGGCTTGATCTTAGGTCCTGAGATCATGACCTCAGCCAAAACCGAGAATTGGGCACTTAACTAACTGAGCCACCCAGGCGCCCCCCAAAAATACAATTATTTATAAATCTCTTTCAAGTCATCACGAGGTATTTTGGAAAATGTCTTAAATTTTATCATGAACTTTGTATACCTTATTCAAATATAGATGCATAATACAGTTTAAGCGCTGTCTGTCTGTACTCCTCTAATACCCAACTCAAAGCAGAATGAGAATAAAGGAATAAATAAAAAGACTAAATGAGAAAACTGATGCCTGAGGAGGACACAGAAAAGGTCCTATTATTCATAAAATTCTCTCAGATCTGTTATTTTAAAACTTTTTCCTTTCCTAACTGGATCTCTACAACTCTACACACTTGAACCTTAATAGTCATGTAACACTGAAAATAAACTTTATTGTATTTTCAAGTATGAAAGACCCATTTGAAGAATATCTCTGCACTGTGTTATAAAACCACCAATAAAGACATTGTTTATGATTTTGTTTTCTATGCTGTGACAAAGGACTAATATGGTAAGTTACTTTTAAAATTTGGTTTCAGAAAATGATCTATTCTGATAAAACAATGCAGTTGTGTTGTAGTAAAACCTGACAATGAGAATTGTTATCCATCCTGCCTTAACTTTATGGAACTTTACAACTAAATTTAAAAGTCAATTTCAGTAACTACATTAATTTACATATTTAGTAGGCTTATTTTTTCCACTCTATACAGGGTTCTTAACATTTTATTTCTTAATTTAAGGATTTTATTATATATGTGACTTCTATTTTAAATGGCCATAAATTAGTTGTAGAAGAAGGCAGGGTATTCATTCTAAATAAATACAAATAAAAAAATATTTACTGATATACTTATGTACATATATATTTAGTAAAACTTGCTACAGGTTAAATTGTGTCCTCTTCCAAATTCTTAATTTGAAGTCCTATATCTCCAGTACCTCAGAATGTGAGGTAATTTGAAAACAGGGTCACTGCAGACATGATTCATTAAGATTCATTAAGATTAGGTCAGTAAGGTGGGCCCCAATCCAATATGACTGTTGTCCTTATAACAAGGGGAAACCTGGAGACAAACATGCACCCACAGAGACCACTGAGTAAAGATAAGGTATCAGATGAGACTTCTATAAGCCAAGGAATGTGAAAGATTGCCAGCAAAGCAACTGAAGCTAAGGGAAAGCATGAACAGATTCTTCCTGGCAGACCTCAGAAAGAACTAACATGGCCAATACCCTGATCTTAGAATTTCAGTCTGCAAACCACAAGACAGTAACTTTCTACTGTGGTACTTTGTGACAGCAGCCCTAGCAAATTAATACACACTATTTTTTTATGACAAATTTATCTTAAATATACTTAGTGGACATCAAACATTGCCCTAATGGGGGGAAGATGGTAAACCTCTTCTGTATGTTACAGCAATTAAGTTCCCTTTTCAAGAGGTTTAAAGATAGCTTGGGAATTTTAATACTCATCAAAATGAGATTTTAATTTTATTTAAATTTTAAGTAACTTTAATTTTCATTAAAATGTTATTTCATTTTCAGTATATTATAAAATGATTCTACCTGAAAAACCACTCCTTCTTCTAAAGTGGAAGAACATCATGTTCTCTCTTTTTTTTTTTTTTAAAGATTTTTTATTTATTTGACAGAGAGAGACACAGTGAGAGAGGGAACACAAGCAAGGGGAGTGGGAGAGGGAGAAGCAGGCCCCGCACCAAGCAGGGAGCCCGATGCCGGGCTCGATCCCAGGAGCTGGGATCATGACCGCAGCTGGGATCATGACCCGAGCTGAAGGCAGATGTTTAACGACTGAGCCACCCAGGCGCCCCAGAACATCATGTTCTCTTAAAGCACTGCAATATGGTCTTTTTATTTAAATCTGGTATCATGATTTGAAAATTACTCAGCTGCACCTATGTAGGCAAACTTACATGAAAAAGAGTCTACTTCTAGTTCTCTGTTCACCTACCATGTATCAAAATACTACTCATGAGGAATTCCTATTTTACTGTTCATCTTCAATATTAGCAAATGTTTCTTATTTTGAATTATCATTTAAACCACATGGCATAAATTTCCTTATAAATAAAGACAGCATGAGAATATTTCAGGTTATCTGATTTATATACCAAATGTAACCTGATGAAGAAAAATTAGTTGCTAAAAGCAGCATTCTTTTTTTAGGCTCCCATCTTTAAACACTGTCAGTTTCTCTATGATTAATTTTTAAACTTTTTTTAAGTGACTACTTTCTAAAGATATTTTAATAATGAAAACTTCTTAGGATACAAAAGAGAAACCTGATCATTGAAGCAAAATATAATAAACATGAATAGAACATTTAGCAAAAGAAACTTTTGGAAAAGATTTTAAGGTCTAGTGGAGGCAAAAACAAAGAAAGGGAGAAAAGAGCCCATAAACTGAAACTTAAGAGACATATCCACCAAATACTATAGATCTTGTTGGGATTAGATCTTGTTTGGATTCTGATTTATTAAAACAACTGTAAAAAGAAATTATGAGATAATAAGGGTCACCTGAACACTCACTAACTAGACACTTGATATTAATAAATTGCTAATTTTTAAAGATGAGAATGGCATTGGGTAATGTTTTAAAAAGGGGGTGGGCTCTTATTTTTTAGAGACTCATACTGAAGTATAAGTATTTCTTTTAAAAGAAATTATAGTTGGTATCTCTGTTAAAATAATCCAGTGGTGGGGCAGGTAAAAGCATAAGGAAGGTAAAAGCAAGAGGAAATGGAATAGGGTACATGTTGATAAATGTTAAATCTGGGTGATGGGAAGGGACCTGAGGTTCATTAAACTCTCTACTTTTACTTACGTTTAAAATTTTCCATAATAAAAATTTTTTAAAAAGTCTATTGATAACTAAGATAACAGTATATTTATAGTGGTTGTTAAAGATTAACTCAAAACTGAAGCTAGGGAGTAATCAAGATAGGTTTTCATGAGATAGAAAGGAGAAAAGAAACTACTAACTGTCAATTTATTACCAAGAAATTAGAATCCTGACATTTGTATAAGTTGTTAAGCTAACGAGAGTTACGATGAAAAACCCTCAACTCCACTACATTCCATTATATAATCCCTTACTTTAAAAAATTCTCAGCAAAATTGAATATTTATCTGCATTTCTATGGTGAAAAGTAATGCTGTAGGAAAGCAAAAGTCATCACCATGGACTGATAAGTAATGTTGTCTTTTGAGAGGGGAAAAGCTGATAAAAGACTAAGATATACATGTTTTAATTCTATAGAAAAATGTGATTAATGGAAGCACATTCTTTACCAAGGAGTTACTTTACAAACATATGCTATGACATATTATACAAAGTAGGAACAAATCAGTGTCCGGTATGGCCTAAAACATTTCCTGAACAGGGGCGCCTGGGTGGCTCAGATAGTTAAACGTCTGCCTTCGGCTCAGGTCATGATCCCAGGGTCCTGGGATCAAGTCCCACATCGGGCTCCCTGCTCAGCAGGCAGCCTGCTTCTCTCTCCGCCTCTCTCTGTCTCTCTCTGTCTCTCATGAATAAATAAATAAAAAACAAATTAAAAAAAAAAAACATTTCCTGAACAAGTATTTACTTTGGTAATACAAAGACATTTACTTTAGAGTTATATGACTTCCCTCTATGTCTAAAGGCAAAATGATTGTAATAGCCTTGGTAAAAAATATTACTGAAATTAAATTTTCTAACAGACAGTGAAGTACACATAAAATAAAAGAGCATAAGAACAAAGGAAACTATACTGAGATACTAGAAAAAAAATCATGGTGTAGTGGAAAAAAACAAAAACAAAAAAACAAAAAACCTTGGATGACAGGTGCTTTTAGGCTCTGCTGTTACTCTGGGGAAAAAAACCCTGGGCCTTGGTTTTCTATCTATGGAAGAAGTCAAACTAGCTTATCTCTTTCTAGTCCCACTTCCTGAGCCTACAGTATCTTTCTTAGAAAGAATCTCTGACTTTCAGCAGAATACCTGTTTGACTGGAACAAAGACCACATTTGCAACTAGGCATGACCAAAATGATAAAGGTTTAGCCACTGAAATATAAGTCAAAGTGCTCTATGTCTGTCCAGATAAATCTCCTTAAAAGAGACTATATATACTTTTTATCTCTTTTTCCCTCCACTCTAGACAATCTGCTGCTAGGGATGGCTGGAACTCTAACAACCATCTTGGAAATAAAGTTTTGTCTTATTTAAGAAATCATTATTTGGAATTTTTCTGTAATTTCAAAAAGAACTTAATCCTAGATGGTACAAAACCACATACTTATACTATATTAACTTGAGATTAAGTAGTTATTCAACAATAAATAGGAATGAAAATAAAATGCTAGAAGGAAAAAGAACCCTAGAAGGAAAGATCACATATGGTACTCCTACCATTTTCCTACTAACTTCAAAGAATAAGAGAAAAGAGGGGTTTAATGATTTTCCTCCCCTCTAATAGGGGTAGTTAGTATGTTTAGTGTAGGTAGATTAATTCCATACATTCATTATTCCCTCATTCTTCATTCAGCAAATATGTATTAAGCACACTATGCGCCACGTACTAAGGTGCCTGAATAAGACAGAAAAGATCCCTATTTTAATGAAGTTTACATTCTAGTGGAAAAGTGAAAAGCAGTGGATATTTAATATGGTGGAAAAATACACAGAAGCTTAGCTATTCTTCCACTGATGACACATTCTCACCATCAAAAATATAAACTAATTATAACTAAGTTCTTCCTTTATTTTTTTTAAAGATTTTATTTATTTATTTGAGAGAGAGCGCAAACACATGGAGAGAAAAAAGCAGACTCCCCACTGAGCAGGGAGCCTGACTTGGAGCTCGATCCCAGGACCCTGAGATCAGGACCCGAGCCAAAGGCAGACGCCTAACCGAATGAGCCGCCTAACCAAATGAGCCTAAATTCTTCCTTTAGATAATGAAGGCTCTAAACAAGAAGCAGAACTATTTAATATTCTTTGCAACTAGATCAACTGTTTCTATAAACCTTTATTTGTGAAGAGAGAGCATGTTTTATCCATCTTTTAATTTCATAATGGAAAAAAATTCTTGACATTTCAATAGTCATAACATCTTGAAACTTAATTTTTATAGAATGAAAATGAACACAGAAATGAATATGATAAACAAAATAAATTTTGGTAAGGCATTTTTTCAAGGAACTTAAAATCTAATTGAAACTTTAGGAACAGAGATAATCCAGTCATATAAAGAAATTGTTGATCACTCAACAAAAGGGACTAAAAACTGTAATATCTAAATAAGACATAGAAACCCAGATTATGAAAAGGCCCAAGCAATTTTTAAATATGCCAAGGCTTCAAAAGCAATGTGTTTATACTCCCAATCCTCTGATAAAAATTAATATTAGGGAATAAGTGGTTGTGGATATGGAGGTTAACCTGCTGATGAATACCTACTAAATGATTTAGGTATGACAGACATTAGTTCACAGCTGGATTTCAAATGTGGAAGATATAATAACACAATCAAAGAGAGTAAACTGGAGGAAAAGAGATCCTAAAGTCAGGAGAACAAGCCACCAAAGGGCAGAAGAAAAAGTCATGTACCACTGATGTTTTCCTTATGTACTGTGCATACTGACAAATGGCTTGGAAAACAGTGGTTTTAGTACAGTTGACCCTTGCACAACACAGGCTTGAACTGCATGAGTCCACTTATATGCAGATATTTTTCAATACACTAAGGTACCATAAATGTATTTTCTTCCTTATGATTTTCTTTTCTTTTTTTTTTTTTTTTTTAAGATTTTATTTATCTATTTGACAGAGAGAGACACAGCGAGAGAGGGAACACTAGCAGGGGGAGTGGGAGAGGGAGAAGCAGGCTTCCCGCCGAGCAGGAAGCCCGATGCGGGGCTCGATCCCAGGACCCTGAGATCATGACCTGAGCTGAAGGCAGACGCTTAACGACTGAGCCACCCAGGCGCCCCCTTCCTTATGATTTTCTTAATAACATTTCCTTTTCTTTAGCTTACTTTATTGTAAGAATACAGTGTATAGTACATATGACATACAAAATATGTGTTAATCAACTGTTCATGTTATCGCTTAGGCTTATGGCCCATAGTAGGCTATCTGAAGTTAAGTTTTTGGGGGAGTCAAAAGTAATACACAGATTTTTGACTGCACAGGGTTCATGCTCCTAATCCCCATGTTGTTCAAAGGTCAACTGTAATTTCCTCAATAGATCTCTACAGGTCAAAAAATTTACTTTATACCTAACTTTCCATGAAAGAAGTGGTCTAGGCACTTCAAATATAATTCCCTTGAACGAGACATTTCACATAGTAATTTATGCAATGGAAGGCCATATTGAAAGATAGTGTATTGTAATATAAAGTAACTGTAGCTAAAGTGTACATATGCAAACCAAGTTATAGTCTTGATACAGTCAAGTACATATGCCACAATATGGCATAATTTAAGAAGAGCAAAATATATTATAAATACTGTATATTTATAATAAAGCATGATTATTACAATACAACATAATGCTTTTAATATACAAAATACATTGAAGGATAGTCCTATTATGGGATACGTATATCTACTTCCCGGAGGATTCAAAATGGTTATTATATATACTAAAATTTTATTATGTTTCAATATGCCTTTTAAAGGGGTGACTAAATCAATAACCTATTTTTTATAAAATTGACTTGACATCTGAACTGAAAAGAAGTCCACTTTTTCACATAAAAATGTAAATGTCACAAAAAATGGTGATCTTATTTAATGTCATTTTTCAATCTCAATAGAGATAAAGATCAAGGACAGCAATTCTCTCTGAAAATGGACTATAAAGGAAAGAGACTAACTCTAAATAATAGAAAATAAACTATAAAGGGCATAGGTTCTTAAGCTGGGGTTCAAGATGTATTTCAAGGAACACAGTATCACCCTGAATGAAGTTTTATATAAAATTTTGAGTGTTGGTTTTTATCAGATTCTCAAATGAGTGTGAGATTTAAAGAGCATTCAACACACTTAGAAGTGTAATGATCTTATTGTTAGCTGAAGAATTTTACAAGCCCCTAAGTTATTCAACAGCAAATACCCAGATAATAGTACTTCATTTCCAGAGTCCCTGAATTTACCTCTTCGCAAAGCAGTTTCAAAACCAACCAAACAAACCCAAAGATGGCACAGAAACCCATCAACTCAAGAGATATAAGTTTGTAGAAAACTATATGGGATTTTCTACTGCAGTCAAGATCAGAGGAAAATCATCCGACAGTTGCAGCATAAAATTCAAGAGACGAGAATGACACATATTTCTCCGGATATCCCCTTTATAAAGCTCTTTCCCATTCCAAGACCTAATAAATTAAGTTGAACATCTCAGATATTCCCTCTCGGAATCTTAAGGGTGAAATCCAAATGCCACTCCCCCACAAGAGAAGCAAGGAACACTCCCACCCCAAAGAGGCAGGAAACAGGTTTCTCCCAATTCCAAGAAAGTGAGCAAAGCGAAGGTTTGTAGTCAAGGATGACTATGAGACAAAATGAAAGAGACTTGTCACTCTTGTTTGACGGGAGGGGTGGGAAGGCGGGACCCAAACCTTAATGCTACCGCACACGATGGGGCCCGGATCTTCAATGTAGCCTTGCCAGATTGGTGTGGAACTGAGAAAGCAACTCAGCAGCAGAGCTGAATGGCAAAGGCAAGACCTGAACCTCCTGGTGAGGAGCTACGTGGCACTAAGCAAACAGTGCTTCGTCTCCCCCACGCCCTGCTTCCGCCCTGCCTTTCCCCCTTTGGTTACCAGTTGCTCCAGATGCCGTAGAGTAATTCAACAAAAGCGAAAGAGAGGTTCAGGCACAGGAAGAAAAACAGGTTCCGGGACGTCTTGTCCGACAGGATAGACCTGGGGGAGTGATAACAGTGGAGAAGAGGCGGGAGTCAAAGGGGTGCCAGGACCCGGAGGTTGGGTCCCCTTTCAAGACCCTCCCAGTCCAAACCTCCTTTCCTCACAGGGAAGGAAGGTGTCCCTGACGCTCCCTCCCTGTACCTCGGGCTATCCTTAGGTCTGGGCCTTCTCCCCTTCGGCCGGATACCCCCTTCCCGCAAAAATAGCACCCGCACCTAAACCAGCCCGAAATCTTGCCGAACAGATTGAACTTGGGTGGTTTGTATTCATCGTCCTTGATGGACAGGGGCAACATCTTCTCTGCCCGGCGAAGCGCCGGGTCTACTCCCCTCTAGAAGTGGCTCCGTGGGTGATGGTAGTGACAGTGGTGACGCCTCAGATGGGATTCCCCAGCGTTTGTCCCGGGCCGCGCGCCGCTTCGAGACACAGACAGACACAGACACACACCCGGGAACTCGCCGACTTCCGGCCCGGGGCGCGCAACGCGTCCTGGGACGCGAAAGGGGGAGGCGGGCCCGGGGGCGGGGCTTGCGCGGCGGAGGGCGGGGCTTACGGCGGGAGCGAGGTGGGACCTGCGGGGAGGCAGTAGGGGGCAGAAAAAAGTGGCAACTGCTGGGTAGTTAATGCGCCGGCCTGGGATGTAGGCACGAAGAAAATCCTGAAGTGACGGCCCACAGACTGGGATGGCTGGGAGGTTGAGGGCCCGCTCTCGCCCACCCAGACCGCCTACCACGGATGTTCCCGGATGCGCTGGGGTCCAGCGCCTGCCCTTTCGCTATTTCCCCCTATTAGCATTAAATCCCGGTGTTGGGGATGGCAATGCTTTAGAACCCAGGCGGCAACGTGTTCTGTAGCCGCCAGTCCGCGGGAAGCGCAAGTGATAGTTTTGCTGGGTGAACTCGGTGGTCACCCAAATCCTAGTAATCCAGTCCCGGAGAACAGCGCCTGGCCTTCCGTACTGCCAAGTGTGAGGCAGTCAACACATGCCTTTCGAAAGAACGTTAAATGAATCCAGAAGAAGCCCTTTAAAGGAACCCCCTACGAGACCATGTTGGAAATGAGGTTTGGGTAAGGCACTGCTTCCCGGACAATCTCAACCCGCCGAAGCCCCCGAAACTCTCGAGTTCGTGCAGGTCCCCTTCACTTCCAGGTCATCCCGGGGGCCGCAGCCGCGGCTGTAATTCTTGTCAGAACCTCCCTGCGCATTTGAGGGAGGTGCTGGAGGAGCTGACTGGTCGGTGGGGCGCGAAGACGCGCGGGGCGCAGAGAGAGGAGCTCTCGGGCTTGTCCTGGGCACCCACAGTCGTTGGAACGTTCCTGCGGGCGCCTTTCCGGAAAATTGTTTGGATAAGGTCAGGTGGTCCATCACGTGAATGATTAAAAGTTGTTACTCTGGGGAAGAAATGGGGGAAAAGGAGGATTGGCTTTTGGAAGTGGGCTGGAAACTACAAAACCGAGCTTCTTGGGAGCTGCCTTTTAGTCTAACAGGAAGTGGAGCGTCACCGGGAAGGAGGGGCGGCCACCCGGGGACTGTCCCTGCTTCAGGCTCTCACTTTGCGGGCGGTGTTTTTTCCAGGTTATCATTCAGCGAATGAGGCAGGGTAGATGCACGCTGCTGGGTTTAGAAACAAACAAACAAACAAACAACAACAACAAAAAATGAGCAAGCGAGACGCCCCTTCCGTTTTATGAGAACCAGGCTGCAAGCAAATAAGTCGGCTGGCCCCACTGCAATCTTCTGCACTCGAGGTAAGGAAATAGCAAATGCTCTCGTGTTAAAAAATTTTTGCAGTGAGGATGTATGCATGTTTTGCTCTCGTTCTTGGAACTTTGTGCGTGAGTGGGGTAGTGATTTGTTGTCTTTATTTTTGAAAATGGATTTTTTTCATTGTTCATGTTAATTAAAACTGCTGTGTAAAACAGCTAGATTCCAGAAATTAAGTTCTGTAAAGAGTATTTTCTCTTTGCCTTTCTTGGCCTATGTTTCATTATTTTAACTTAAACATAGAAATATTTTCAATTAGTAAAATTTACTTATATTTTTTAGGAAGCTTTTATATGAGCCATAGACTTTAAATTTTACTCTACTGCACTGTTGGGGAAATATTAAGTGGTTGCAAACTAGGTTAAAGATAAATATTTCCATGGTAATTGGGTTTTTCTCCAAAACGGCTTTATTTCAATATGATGTAACTGGGGAGTGGGGGGGGAGATATATAGAAATAACCAAATTTCAGTAACTGATTTCCCGTATTCTCTTAATTCATCAAGGTCAACTGCAATTTGAGCCTGTATTTTTGCATTCCATTTTTGAAAATGAATTCTGCATTTTATCCTATATTGCTGTGAACGAGAAATTGCTCAGCTGGTTTATGGAGAAATCTGCATTACCCCATTACTCCTTTCAAATACTTTTGAAATAAGTTGGAGAAATTGAAGTTTAATTTCAGTTATATTGGTTTCCTGGGACTCCCAAATTGCAGCCTAACTTCAATACTAAAGGCATTTTATTGGAAATAGAAATTGGACACTAGTTAAATGAGGAAAAGTTCTATGAGTGGAAAATGTTTGCATCTCACTTCTTTTGTCATTCTGAAATAATGTTTCTTCCATATATGTTGACCAATATATATTGTCATATCAAAGTTAAAGTTAGTTTCTTTCATTCAGCGGTCATTTAATGAGTGAGTGTCTACTATCTGCTAGGCTCTGTGCCGGGCACAGGGTGGGAGGAAGAAAATAATTATAAAGCCAGTTAAGTCCAGGTTCTTTCCCTGGAAGAATTTTATGGGATGAAGTTGATGTGAGGAGAGAGGGTGACAGGATTTTAGAATTGTGTGATGTTTAAGATGTGCACAAGGTATGCCCTTGGTGTATCAAAGGGAGACAACTGTCACTCAGTGAACCTTGTGATATATACCAAGCCTTTTGTCTCAGCCATCCTGTTGCCCCTTCAATAACTTGTTTAATGAAAGAACATTATTTTGGGCGCCTGGGTGGCTCAGTTGGTTAAGCCACTGCCTTCGGCTCAGGTCATGATCCTGGAGTCCCGGGATCTAGTCCCGCATCGGGCTCCCTGCTCGGCAGGGAGTCTGCTTTGCCCTCTGACCCTATCCCCTCTCATGTGTTCTCTCTCATTCTCTCTCTCTCAAATAAATAAATAAATAAAATCTTTAAAAAAAAAAAAAAAAAAGAACATTATTTTGGAAAATCAAAAATGATTCTTCTGCTCAATTCAGGTGGTCATTACAGATGCAGGATTTTGAAAGATTCCAATCGTAACTCTTAATTCCTTCATGTCTTAAAAGATTAAATGGGGTTTTTAAGATTATAAAATATAGTAATGAACATTTTAAAATTAATAAATGGATTTCTACCCTGAACTTTGAAATATTTGTTTAGATCATCTTCTACTAATTAATTGCATTAGATTAACTAGGCAGACTATACGACAGGAAAAAACCAGCTTCTCAGACATGTGCTTGAGGACTGTGAGAAATGAATGCAGAGAGAATGAAGGGACAGATGCTTATCTCCAGTCAGGGTTCCAGCTCCTTTCAGGCAGTAGTCAGTAAGGAATAGGAAGGATGCCATCTGTCATTCCTCAGTAATCAACCCTGGCATTTAGCTGCAGCCCTATTTTAGACCCCATGCTTTTTTAGATGCTTCAAATTGAATGCCCCGTGAACCTCGACTGGATAAAGAAGCTGTGATGATGGTGGATAAAACTACAGATTCTTAAAAATCTAGAAATCGAATATAAGTGTAAATTGCTAATGCGTTCCAAGGTTTTGCTCCATGGCACATATCTATAGCGTATAGGTTTCAAATGTATAAACACATTAGATAGGGGGATGATATGAGTTTATTCTGCTTCTGCATATTTCCCAAAGGTGAAAACACAAATATAGCAGGGTTAGCTCCAACCTCACGGGAAGATGTTATCTATCTCTCTGCCTAAATGCAATTTTTAGAACACAGAATACCTCATTTTAATTTCTAAAAATAATCTGAAGCCTATAGGCAATGGCATTAAAAGCATTTTTAAAAATTTTCTGATGATTGACAAAAACATCACAGAAGAATCTTTGATTTCCCCTAATAGCACCAAGAGATCCTGTTCCTATCAATTACAGAAGTCATAAAGAAAAGTTTTAAGAAGTTAAAACTTTACCATAATGAGGTAAGTACCAATATGGGCTTTTTTGTTTGTTTTTTATTTTATTTTTATTTTTTTAAAGATTTTATTTATTTGAGAGAGAGAATGAGAGAGAGAGCATGAGAGGGGTGAGGGTCAGAGGGAGAAGCAGACTCCCTGCCGAGCAGGGAGCCCGATGTGGGACTCGATCCCGGGACTCCAGGATCATGACCTGAGCCAAAGGCAGTCGCTTAACCAACTTGAGCCACCCACGCGCCCTTTGTTTGTTTTTTAAAAATGTGGTAAAATACACATAACATAATATTTGCTATCTTAACCATTTTTAACTGTATAGTTTAGTAGTATTAAGAATATTTACATTGTTGGGATGCCTGGGTGGCTCAGTCGGTTAAGCGTCTGCCTTCGGCTCAGGTCATGATCCAGGGTCCTGGGATCGAGTCCCACATTGGGCTCCTTGCTCATCGGGGAGCCTGCTTCTCCCTCTGCCTGCTGCTTTCCCTGCTTGTGCTCTCTCTCTCTCTCTCTGACAAATAAATAAAATCTAAAAAAAGAAGAAGAATATTTACATTGTTGAGCAACCATTCCCCAGAACTTTTTCATTTTGCAGAACTGAAATGCTATGTTCATTAACCAACTCCCCATTTCCCCCTTCCCCCAGTCCCTTGTAACTACCATTCTACTTTTTGGTCTCTATGAATCTGACTCCTCTAGATATCTCCTATAAGGTCTTTTTGTGACTGGTTTATTTCACTTAGCATAATATCCTCAAGGTTCATCCATGGTATAGCACGTGATAGAATCTCCTTCCTTTTAAAGGCTGAATAGTATTTCATGTATAAATCACATTTTGTTTAGCCATTTTTCTGTTAATGGATATTGGATTGCTTCTGCCTTTTGACTCTTGTGAACAATGCTGCTGTGCACATGAGTGTTGTACCAATATTTTTATCTGAGAAGAATTATTTCCTCTAGAGGTACTCTTGTTTCCTTGGAAATAAAAGTTCCTACTTGAGCCAGGGTCTGTTCGAAAATACTGTAAGGCCTCCCTTAGTCTAACCCATCAAAATAATTCAGCTTACGGAATAAAGCCAATACCCATAAAGTTGAAATATTCTTGTAGACTAGAACAAAGCTGAAGATAAGAGACTACACAAGACACTGAAAATACGAAGTGGCACAAGTGTGGAGTTTGGTGTGACCTACCACTCTTTCTGTGGCTCAGGGAAAATCGTTTCATATTCTCAGTCTCCGCTATCCCATCTCTCAAATGGGGTGGATATATTTTAATTTCCTTGTCTCTAAAGATTTGAAACCTTACTGATTTGAGATATTATATAACACACAGATGGCAGAGGTCTGACAGTTCTCATTACTAGTGCTGAGCTCTGTGAGGGCAGGAACTGGGTGCTCTTTGCATTACCATCCCTAGTGCCTGACAGTGCTGGGCACGGGGTAAGTACCTGTAAGTGTTTGTTGACTGATGGATATTTACCATGGGGATTCGGACCTTCCTCTAATAAAGTTAGAAAGCTTGTATGAGCCAGGATTGCTTTGATGTTAGGTTTGATATCTGAAACTATTTATAAATTATAATTCATATGTATGAAATCTCTTTCTCTTAGCGATTTTGGGATGTGAGTTTATTGCTGAACACCACTGTTTTCTAAAAGAGAGAAGTTTCCATAGAATATTCCAGAGATCCGTTGCCTAACAATCTTGCCTTCTGTCCGTTTTCCTGTGACTGAAACAGAAGTTCAAATGAAAAGCTCTATTATGCTAGAATGGTAAAAGCAATATATTTGCAGATGTACTTGGTTTCTTTTTGACCCATTTCTGGAACTAATTTTGCATGGCACTGTACTGAGCTAAAAATGCTTTTCTATTTCTAGGCTTTCTTCTTAGGATGCATTGACTCCTTGGATCCTTACAAGTCGTGGATGTTCCTCTTAGAAATAAGGCCATTCCTACTCCTGTCCAATACATGTCCATGGAATTGGTCATCTCCAAACATCATCATCATTATCTTCATCATAGCTACAATGAATTGGCAATTCCAGGAGAAAGATGCAAGGCTAAAGCGAACTTTTATCTAGCATAGTTTTATGTAGCATAACCTGGGCGCTTCGAGGGTAGAGAGGAGCTCACTGTCTGCCTCAGTAACAAATGGCTGAATTAAAGGAGGAGGTACTTTAAAAAAAATGTCCCACATGATACTTATACATCATTTCCTCTTAAATCAGCGATAATGAAGCAAATCCAGCTAATTGATAGTACCTGTCTGAGGAAGTATAGAAAAGGAATCTGATGTTTTGTTCAGGCTTAGGAGGAAAAAAAAAAATGCCAGGACTGTGGGCACCTTCTGCTATGAATAAAGGGGTGGGAGTGGACAGGCAAGTGGAAACACAGGTACTTACTGTCTGTTATCCCTGCCTTAAATGCTGCCCTTGGTGTTCCCTCTAACTGGATTTACCTATAAAGGAATGGCTCACTCTGCCTGGCTGCCAACAGGAGGACTTGATCTTGAATGTGCTCAGTACGGAAATTCTTTCCTTACAGCCTGCAGTGAGAAATGACCTGTCACAGCATCTATCTATTCAAATGCGATATTGCAGTAAATGTAGCTATTTATCAACCTGCTTTAGCAATACTGTTTCGGAACTACAATTTCAAAATGCAGTGAGGGCCAGAACTAAGCCTTCTAAAGAACAAGCTTTAAATTGGCTATCAGTGATCTTATATATGTAACCAGTTATACTGTGACTAGAAAAGACTGATTGCATTCATCCTAATAGCCAATCCACGACCCAGTTGATCCAGATTGTGGTCATCTAAATGATCCATTCTCAACACTGTACAATCGATCCTAAGTACAGCAGAACCACAAGATGAATCCCACGCTATGGACACTTTTATTATTTATTATTACTATAAGTGTATTCCTACTCCTGTTTTTCCTATTCCTAAATAATGTCCTATTCCTAAATACGAATAATAAAGAATATTTATTGGTAACACAAAATCATTTAACTTATTTTGATGTATTTAGACCTGTGAAGAAAGTAATGGGAGTTAGGAAGAGCCTTGTAAGAACAGATGGGTTCCTCAGGAGGAAGAGTGAGGGAAAATCACTTAGGAAGCAGAAGATAGCAGTTGGTAAAGGATGAGAAAAGTGGTATGGCACTTCTAAAATAACAGTGAAAAGAATGAATTTCTTGAATATGTGGAAAATAACGAAAGGCAAAACTCTTCCCAGAATACCAGATAGCACCTGGAAAAGACTTGTAAAGAAAAGTGACCTTTCATGTGCTATTTCTGGCATTTTGTGTTTAGTCATGAAGTAAATTCTAGTGTATGTGGCTTGAAATTTTAATGGAAGAGGCTTACTATGGGCAATAGTGAATGACACTTGGCAGCAGTGTTTTCTCACTTAGTTTTCTTTTTCTGCCAATCGTCCTGAAGTCTAAGGGGTTTTTTGGGTCAGTTCCTGGACCCAAACTAAAATTTCATTTCTCAACTAGGTAAGATTTTATTTTCTGTTGGTTTAAATCCTGTATGCTGCCTGCCAGATTAAGTCATCTAGCTTCTAATTTTTGTTAGCTCCTAAAAGTTTGGGGAAATTCACAAGGACAATATTATCTAAGAAGTGATGATTTCCCCCCAAGGCAAATCAGCTCATTCTTTAAGAGCTTCCATAGAAACAAGGATGTGCAAAGGTATTTTAATGCAGAATATCTTTGAAAAGATGCAAAAAAAAAAAAAAAAAAAGAGTTCTGGGATGTCTTTTATTTATCAAGTAGCTTGACCACAGAACTGAAAGTAGAAAAGTGGCTTGTGCTTAAGACCACATTTCTGACTGGCTGTGCTAGTCACCAAATGGGGGATAACTCAGGTCTTTCACATAGGGAATGGTTTCTTGGGTACTGTCTAGTCTTAATTGGGCCTTCGTTCGCATTTAATTTAAGTTTGTTCTGTTAGTTTCAAGCATTTCTTATCCTTTGTGGAGTTGAAGACCATTTAAACAGAGATTCCCTCACCCCATTTAACCACAAAGAGCTGGGAGCACTTACTCAAAAAATGGGCCGGGCACTGTTCTGGATGACAAAGACTAATGGAAACTGCCTTCCAAATACAGTTAGACTCAAAAAGGAGCATAGTCAATGGTTGTAATACCTGGAAACAAAGGCTAGTGACACTATGTTCTGAGTTCCCAAGAGCACTGAGGATGGAGAGTGTGAGGCATGTTCGCAGGGGAGGGGATGTTTGAAAAAGACTTCGGAGGGGCCCGGGAGTAAGAGTTTGTCAGGTGGGGACAGGAAAGGGCTTTGTCGGTGGAGAAAATAGCATGTACCGACACATGGAGTCCTAGGCCAGAACACTGGCTGTCGGTACCATAAGAGAAAAGTCCTTCTGAAATTTGGCACTACGTGTCCCTTTGCCGTGGATTGAGCAGTGTGTGTCATCTGCATGCTAGAAACCTGGTCAGAAACTGCTCATCAGTTGCATAGCTGTCTCTTCCAACTCTTGCATGTTCACGGAAGGAAAGCCCAGGTTCTGAATTGGCCTCTGCATGCCCTTCCGGAGGTGATTTTACGTCTTGGCAGCTGAGGGCCCTTTTCTGAGCATCTGTATTCTATAATCATCAGTTTTTAGGCAAGTACATGTTTTGCAGGATGAACCAGAGGAGAAAACAATCTGTACAACATGAGACAAATCTAGTAGTGAAATGGCAGAATAGTGATCGTTCCTCCGCCATCTGTGGCATCAAAATGAAAATGACAGCTTCTCCGTGTACGACGTCAGGCTGCTCCCTGCTTTTCTACTTTATGAGTCAGAGGACATAACTAATCTTTGTTCGTACTATGCTCTGGCATATTTGTTTTCAGCTTCAGTCTGGATAATTGCTGCTTTTTCAGTCTGAAGGAACTAGCCCTGAGAAAAGAATTATTCATTCAGCAGCATTCCTTCTAGGGAATTTGGAGAGATGATATAAGTAAATAACTGACTAGTGTGTCTTTGAAAATTCAAATTGCCTGGTCCATTTAGAGACACCCATTAGAGAATTTGCAACTGTTGCTTTATAGACTGCATTATTTACTTTCTTACTCTTATACCCACATTTAAGAAAAATTTTTTAACATTTCAAATAATGCTCTTCCAAAAGCTATTCAATTATCAGATATTAAAAAATTTCTGACATAGTGACCCCCGCAGTTCCACTCCTAATTACATACCTAAGAGAAATGAAAACATACGGTCACATATAAACTTGTCCATGAATGTTCATAGCAGCATTACTCATAATAGCAAAATGTGGAAACAACCCAAAGTCCAGCAACTGATAGATATACAAAATGTGTTATATCTATGTAGGAATGGAATGCTATGTGGCAATAAAAAAAAAATAGCGAAGTACTGATATATATATACAATGACATGGATGAACCTTGAAGACATTCTGCTAAGGGAAAAAAACCCAGACACAATGACCACATGTTGTATGATTCCATTTATATGCAATATCCAGAATAGGCAAATCTATGGAGACAGAAAGTAGATTAGAGATTGCCTGGTTGGAGGGGGGGTGAGGTTGGGGGAGATGAGAAAAGGGGGGAATGACTGCTAATGAATGGGTCTGGGGTTTCTTTTTGGGATGTTGAAAATGTTTTAAAATTAGATTGTGGTGATGGTTACACAATTCTGTGAATATACTGAAAGCCACTGAAGTGTTTAGTTGACCCTCAAACAACATGGGTTTAAACCGCGCGGGTCCACTTACGTGCAGATATTTTTCAGTAAATATGGTACAGTGCTATAAATGGATTTTCTTTTCCTTATGATTTTCTTAATAACATTTCCTTTTCTCTCGCTTACTTTAAGAATGCAGTATATAATACGTATAACATACAAAATGTGTCAATCTACTGTTCATGTTACACTAAAGCTTCTGGTCAACAGTAGGCTACTAGTAGTTAAGTCTTGGGGAAGTTAAAAGTGATACAAGGGGGGACGCCTGGGTGGCTCAGTCGGTTAAGCGTCTGCCTTCGGCTCAGGTCATGATCCCGGGGTCCTGGGATCGAGTCCCGCATCGGGCTCCCTGCTCCGCAGGGAGCCTGCTTCTCCCTCTGCCTCTGCCTCTCTCTCTCTCTATCTCTCATGAATAAATAAATAAAATCTTTAAAAAAAAAAAAAGTGATACAAGGGGTTTTGACTGTGCAGAGTGGAGTGGTTGGTGCCCCTAATACCTGTGTTATTCAAGAGTCAATTGTACTTTAAGTGGGTGAAATTTAGGATATACGAAATAAATCTTAATAAAGTTGTAAAATATACCCCAGCATACCAAGTATAAATATTTATATTATTGGACAGATAGTGACAGTTTTATGTACTGATACTTTGATACATCCTTGCAGAATTTAGCACGACACAGTGGAAAGAGTCCTTGACTGCCATCAGGAGAGCTAGATTCTTGCACTGGTTCTACTGCTAGTGTGCTGCATGCGTGAGCCTAGGCAAGTTCCTTATGCCTGGACCTTGAGTTCTTTATGAAGTAAGGAAGTGACTTAGAGCTCCGAGCTGTCTTTCAGTTTATGTGTTTGTACAGTAAAGCATATAAATACTGGGGCAGTTTTGGAGCCCTGGCTTTATCCCTGACTGTTTGAGTATAACCAAAGTAGTGGGGTTTTCAGAAGCCACCTGGCTAGCAGTCCTTCCCCCGATCATGTTCAGGTACGTCGTGTCAGGTAAAGTATATGTAGAGCAGGGTTTTCAACCTCAGCATCACTGGCATGTTAAGCTGGATAATTCTTCCCTTTGGAGGGGTGTCCTGTCCATTGCAGGATTTTAGCAGCAACTCTGACATCTGCCCACTCGGTAGCATCTCTTCCTCAATCAAAATGTCTCCGGTCTTTGCCACGTATCACCTGGAGAACAGAGTCGTCCCCCGTTGAAAACCCCTGGTATAGAAGATGCTAGAATAACAATATGAAAATAACTAAAAGGATATGCTGTCTACCTATGAAGAACTAATAAGTTAACGTATCTGCAAAAAATATCATTTGGGGGTCTTTGATTTTTCAGATGATCAGGAGACAAGAAAGGAAGACCTTTTGTTTTGTTTTGCTGACATTTACTGTGTTTATTAAAAGTCACATTTAATCAACGGTAGCAGAGAAGGATTAGTCTAAGAGCTGTCAGATCCTCTTTAGAATAAGACAGGGTGTCAGTAAATACATACAGACATTAAAAAGAAATAAGAAGGGGCGCCTGGGTGGCTCAGTTGGTTAAGCAACTGCCTTCGGCTCAGGTCATGATCCTGGAGTCCCGGGATCGAGTCCCACATCAGGCTCCCTGCTGAGCAGGGAGTCTTCTCCCTCTGACCCTCTTTCCTCTCGTGCTCTCTCTCTCATTCTCTCTCTCTCAAATAAATAAATAAAATCTAAAAAAAAAAGAAATAAGAAAAAAAAATCTAAGAAGAAGGTGTAGGAATTGAGGGCAAGAGAACTGGGAGGTACCTCCACTGACTTCTTGGTTCTTTCTATGTAAGATGTAGACTATCCTAGATGTGTTCTTCCTTGTATCTCCTGTTCAAAGCTCAAAGCTGTGAATTAGATGATAAGTTCTTTCTCTAGAGAGAGAATAGAAGAAAGCTAGAGACTGAAATCCAGACAGCCAGTGAAGTCATCGTTCTTCTCCAAACTGATCTGAAACTGTTTCTAGCGGGTCTACAGTGGGAGTTCCAAACTTCACCTGTTCTCAGAGTATAAATGTGCCGCTTGCCCTGCAGTCTCTGAAATTCTTGCTCTTCTTGCTTTTCTATACAGACTAAAAATTTTACATAATTGTATTGGGTTGCATTATTTAATAAATACATGAAATATTTACACTGTGTTTCTAAAGATAAATTATTCATATCTTCCAACACATTTTTGGAACAGGTAGAATAGGAGATTAGAAGTTATCTGAAAGAGGAAATTTCTATGATGGGCATAGGGCTAAATCCTACTTAAAAGTATAGGTGAAAGTGAAATACTCGTGAGTGTCTTTGACAAAGTATATTTATAGTAGGGTATATAATTATCATATAATTATATGTAAATATAATTACATAATTATATTTATGGTAGGCTATAGTAATTAATTTCATTACTTTTTCTACACTAAAATTGCTAGATAGTTACCTGTGTCTGCTTTAGAAACTAGAAACACCTCTGTGTAAGTTTTGCGAGATGCTGTTCCTACTCAGCTGTGGAAAATGAACACAAAGATTTTAATCAGGGTGTATTTTAATGCAATTGTTGGATGATTCTTTGAGTGCTTATAGCTAGCCATTTTTATGCAGAACTGAAAGTATGTTTTATGAGACCTGCTTTTGATTCAATATATTAGAAGGATTTTCAAGGCCTTTGAACCAAGATTATTAATTCATAATGGTTTTTCCTTGGTTGGCTACATTAACAGTATGTGTTGTTTTAGTAAGAGGGTATATGCAATGAAAACATTGTATTCTAATGCCTTAAATTACTGTCCTTGAAGAATAATCATAGTAAGCTGGGGTTACTTCAAAAATAATTCATTTTATTCATATCTTGAGTGAGGCCACGATAAAAGGAGAGACACAAAATTGCTTTTCTTAACAGAACACAAAATTGCTTTTCTTAACAGAACAAGCCACAGAGAGAGTCCAGGAGAGAATATTCTTTGCAAATTCTCTGAAAAGGTTACTACAAGGTAACACTGCTTTGCAAATCTGGACTATTGAAAAGTGAGAGTTGCTGAATGGCAACGACCATCTCCTTGATCTTATGAATAAGCTCTTCTTTGCTTGCACAGGCCTCAATGCACTCTCCAATCATGGAGTGGATGTCCCTAGCCCCATTAGAATTCTCCATTCCCCATTCTTGTACACTTCAAAGGGAGATGTTAAAGGCATGGTCTATATGGTCTCTCTGTGTCCTTGCTGAACTATATATGGAGAAACTGTTTCTACAATTGCAAAGCACGCCTTCCCCCACGAAACAAGATCACAGGAGTGGGATTGTCACTTGAATTCCACCCCTGCTAAATCTCCTCCATGAAAAACAAAAGGCTGACCGAACATCATCATTTGGACATTAAAGTGAGATTTCATTGGGAATCTAAGCTGTGAGATGGGAAGATTTAGACTACAGTCTTAGGATTGCCTGTGGAACGGTGGTCTGGCAGCACGTGCCCAGTTAAACCACAGGCTGTGGAGTCCAGAGTCTAGGCATCCACACACAGTGCTTTTCTAAGGAGATGGCGACAACCAAAACTAAACTGTATGGTCTCAATGGTACTACACAGGACTGCGATAGTGGCTTAGCGCGGTTGGCCTACCACGGCTGGGAGGGAGCAGTAAGAAGTCTCCTCCAGCTTTATCACATTTGTCGATATCGTGGAATAGATGAGAGTATTTTTTTATTGTATCACCTAAGAAGAGACATTGTTTGTTTGTTTTTTAAGATTTTTAAAATTTATTTGAGAGAGGAGAGAGAGCACACAAGCTGGGGAAGAGGCAGAGGGAGAGGGAGAAGCAGGCTCCCCACTGAGCAGGGAGCCGGATGCAGGACTTGATCCCAGGACTCTGGGATCATGACCTGAGCCGAAGGCAGTTGCTTAACCGACTAAGCCACCCAGGCGTCCCTAAAAAGAGGAATTGTATGAAAAATAATAAGAGAGGGTAAATGATGGATCCATTAAAGTCATCAAGAATAATATCCTTTCCAGTTCTAAGATCTATTTTTTTCTTAAAGGTATTTTCTAAATGTTTAGAAACTTCTGGTTGATTTTTGTTTTCAGTCTTTTTATAAGTAAGTATATCTTTGAATATTCTTTTTCCTCACTCTGGCTTTCATACTTGAACAGAGCAGTTGAATAGATCTAGGATATATATGCTAAGATGTGTGTGAAGGCTCAGCTGCCAAAATACAAAATAAGGACTTACCTAGAAAGCTTACGGAAGCTTGTAGAGGAGTAAGTAAAGTCTGGAATCAGAAACAGAACCAGCAGAATAAAAAGAAGAAAAAGAAAAAGAAAAAACAAAAAAAAGCCAGCAATAACTGAAAGTCAACAGTGCTTCAGAAGGAGGCAGCAGGGGTGATAATGAACTCTATCGGAGGCTAGGAAATCGGAGCTCTGGGTCTCTGTAAAACTGCCTGTGTGATTCAGTCTTTTCTTACATACGTGACTGAGAGGTCTGATCCGCCAGGAATGTTTGACCCGTGAATGTCCAGACCACATTCATCAGGTGTTTGTTCACCTAGTATTCTGTAGCCATATTGCAGGCGGAGCCTTTAGGTATAGTGAGGAATAGGAGAGTACATAGCTGATTACAGTACCTTCTGATCCTCCTGTACTATCAGAGATGGTGACTTGGAAGCTCCAGAGCCCTACCTCAGTTCAACCTGAATTTAAATCTGGCAGTACATCCCTTAGCCCATAATGAGGGACAGCCTGGCTCTGGCAGCAGATTTTCTTGGGTATAGATTCCAGATCCATTACTTAGTTGCCTCCTAATCCTGAGAAGGATATTTAACCTCTGCAAGTATTCAAGCTCTAGTAAAAGATCCTGTCCCTGCCCTGATCAAAACCTTCTAAGAGCTTCCTATCTCAAGTAGAATAAAACCTATCCTCCTTTTTCAGCTGACAAGGTTCCTGGTGATCTGGCCCTTGCTTATGTCACTCTGATGTATTCTCTTCGTTACCGCTATGCTAACTTATCTTTGAGTTTACTTTTCGTCTGCCTCTCTCTACTATTTCCTCTGCATCAAACAGCAGAGACTGAGTCTATTTTATTTGTTGCTGTAGCCACAGATCCTAGAACAGTGCCTGGTACAAGTAAGCACTCATAACCACTTGTTTATTCTATTGAGTGAGTAAGTACATACCATGACGTGCGAAGCACGTTGTACAGGGCCTAATAAGTGGTAAACCCACTGTAATTGTTGCTGCTCCTGCCATTATTATCTGTTTCTTATATAAGGCTTCCGCCTATGATTTCAATTAGCAATAATCACGCCTCGGATAAAGCTCATTGGCTACCACCTATGATCTCATTTGGAAAAAAGGTTGCTACCAAAAAGTACTTTTAAATTTTGTATACTGGAGTATAATTGACCTTTGAACAACGTGAGGCCAATGCCCCACACAGTCGGAAATCCACATTTTTGACTTTTGACTCCGCCAGAACTTAACAACTAATAGCCTACTGTTGACCAGAGAAGCCTTACCTATAACATAGTCGATTAACACGTATTTGGTGTCTGTATTATATACTGCATTCTTACAATAAAGTAAGAAAAGTGGAAATATTGTTAAGAAAATCATAAGGAAAGAAAATCCACTGATAGTCCTGGACTGTATTTACTGAAAAAAAAATCCGCATATTAAGTGGGTCCATGCGGTTCAAACCTGTGCTGTTCAAGGTCCTGCCGTATACATGTATCAGAACATCATGTTGTGCACTTTAAATATATGCAATTTTTATGTCAATGATCTCTCAGTAAAGTTGTTTAAAGAATTAGTACACTACTGAGAGAAATGTAATCCCATTTGAAAAAATAGTCTCCGTTCCAAATTCTTCATAGTAAAATGAGGGCAGATTTTAAAATACACTGCTTACTTCTTCTGGCTTGTGTGTAGATGAGCTTTTGTCCACAACTGCAAAAGCAAGCAGGCCCAGAAGGGGAGGTCCATTCACTGCACTTTTCATTTTTACCTTAGGCCAAGTCACCCTATCAAAGAGGCAGGGAGAACTGAATTTAATCAACTCAAATAAGATTTACCTCCGTCCTCCTTAAAAAGGCAAAGCCAAAAACATGGTAACTAGTAAGAATGCTAACACTGTATTTTATTGCCGTTTGTATTCCAGGTGTTGCCACATCTGCAAACTTCCCGGACGAGTGATGGGCATTCGAGTGCTTCGTTTCTCTTTGGTGGTCATCCTTGTGCTGCTCCTCGTAGCCGGGGCTTTGACCACTTTACTGCCAAATATCAAGGAAGACAAGATGCTCACTTTGCGTAGGGAAATAAAATCCCAGGGCAAATCCGCCCTGGATTCCTTTACTCTAATAATGCAGACATACAACAGAACAGATCTCTTACTGAGACTCTTAAATCATTATCAGGCTGTGCCGTATCTGCATAAAGTGATTGTGGTGTGGAACAACGTCGGGGAGAAGGGGCCAGAAGAGTTATGGAACTCTCTAGGGCCTCACCCTGTCCCTGTGATCTTCAAACTCCAGGCAACAAACAGGATGAGAAATCGACTCCAGGTCTTTCCCGAACTGGAAACCAATGGTGAGTAGCTGCGGGGGTCCTAGCTGGCACGAGCTGCCACTCCCCAGAGCTCGGGGGGCGGGTGTGTGGCTTTCCGGCCTTCTGCTTGTCTTACTGATGTGGAGAAAGCAGGGAGAGGGAATCAAAAAGAAACATAAGGGGCAATTTTCAAGATGTCAAGAAGCAGTTTAGTGGGCAAGAAATCACATACATCTTGCAACGGTGACAAAGAGGTTAATGTGAACAAAGATCGACTATAATTACACAGTATGGTATCACAGAAAGTAGTAAAATGCCGTTCGGCTTACGCTTAATGTATTTTTTTTTTTTTTTTTTTTGCCACCTTCCTTTGCCTCCCGTTCAGAGCAGTTTCGTGAGCATTGTAATTTGCTTAGAAGACCCTCGGTTTTATTTATTTATAGGTTCATTCATTTCTAGGATAATGGATGAGAGCTGCATAATAATTTTCCCCTCAGGCAATTATAAGTATCAATTACAATTCAAATAAACACTTTTTCTACCGGACAAATCTCTCCGAGAGTACATTTCTTGTTTACTAATTTTGTTCAGGAAATTATTCATTTGAATGTTCTATCTGGGCACCATTCTTTATTACTAGTTTTGTTTCCATTTCCAAACTGTTGGATATAATTCTTTTTCCTTTCGTTGCAGCGGTGTTAATGGTAGATGATGATACGCTCATTAGCGCCCAAGACCTTGTCTTTGCTTTCTCAGTTTGGCAGGTAATGTTGCTCTGTCCTTTATGAATTCATCAGTATAAAGTTTTATCTCTGATTTAGTTGGGCAGCGTTGTGGTTTAATGTGGGAGTCATCTCAAACGGTGTAGACAGTATTTTTCTAAGAGACATAGATATTTGTTGCATGGTAATCAACATGTCTCATGTTCATTTAAGCCAGCCTGCAAGTTATGGTATCTTTTATCTATATTTGATTTATATTTGGTATGCTGGGGAGAAGAGCTAGAGCTATCTTCCAGAGAACAATGAGGAGATGATCTGGTATGGCAAAGACTAGAATCGAGAGATATTTTTCTACAAGGCCACAGATACATGTCTCAAACGAGAAGTGTATTTCTGTATTAATGTTATATATAACTTTCTTTAAAAGAAAGCATTTATTACACCCACAAAATTTAATCCTAATGCTGGGACAACTTTTTAGGAATTAGGAATAGTAATAATTCCACATGCATCATTGTGGTGATAGTTTTATTTATTTATTTATTTTGGTTGTTTTTTTTTTTCCCCCCTAAATCCTAGCTGGAATAAACAGGCATAAATTGTTCGCTATTCTATAAACACAATTCTTTGCTATTGAATATGTGTTAATTAATAGTAGCTTGCTTTTACAAGTTGCAGAAATCAGGACTGCACACCAGTATTCTGAAGCTGTGTCAAATAATGAAACACTGTGCTACCCAATAAATGGTCTAATTTGCACTATAGTAACCCTCCTTAATTAGCTACGTGGGATATAAGAACATTAGATATTAATGGTAAGTGGTCACAGTACTCTGCAGATATCAGCACTCTCAAAACTTCAGTTTCTAACTTTATACCAAGTTCAACAAGTTTTTTTCCCGTATAGCAGTTTTTCCAGCCCTGTAAATAAAGCTTCTTAGGCAAAAAATTCTAATGTAATATTCCGGCTGTGAAATTTCTGTTTCAGGTAAAAAAAATCAATTTACCTAAAATGTCAGGGGTGGCGGGGGGGGGGGGGGAATAGGAGAACTGTGCTTATTTAGAACAATCCAAGTAAGCCATAATTAAAAATGGATAAATATGATTTTTAGGTTTTATTCATAGAAGAATAACCAAGAACAGTTTCAATCCATTGCACAAGGTAACTTGACTCCTACAGTTCAGTCCCATCAATGCCTGGCATAGTGTAATGATTTGGGGTATAGAGGCGGGCAAGGCTGGAGTGGACATCTAGCGTGCTTTTGTGCTCACCCGTTACCGCTAATTAGTGCTATGACTTTTCCTTCTCTAGCTGTCTATGGAACCTCATTCATCCTCCTAAATGATGTCAATGGTACTTGCTCTCTGAAGCCCCCCAGGGTTTATCCTCACCTCCCTGCCCTTCCCCTTTGCCTCCCAGTAACAAAGCTGTCACCCTGTCCTCAGTGCTTCCAACAGGCTTATCCAACTGCACGTACAACCGTCTCACAGTATGGGAATTCCTTGTTCACATAGCTGAATCATACCCTTCCCAGATGATGACTTTTTTGAAATGGGATTTAACCCAGGCTGATTTAGATGTGTGTGTGGATGTGTGTGTGTGTGTGTGTGGATGTGTCCCTAGTTTAATGTCTGTTCAGTAAATGAGTGAAACGCAAATTACTTATGAGATTGAACTAAACCTTTTAACTCTATAAATTCTTACTCTTTTCCATGCTTCACTGGTTTTCTCTTGTTTGCTGGTTTTTGTTTCATTTTTAGTTACTCTCATCTTACTTCTATGGTTTTACTACTATCCTTTCTTCAAAGAGTCTGACAGCATCTCATTATATATTTTTTACTCATGTTTTTAAAAAGGAAACACCCAAGCTGAGAAGGGGGAAAAATATAACATTGTTTAAAATCAACAGTGACTTTCAAGAACATTGAAATCAACATGGAAAAACAGAATCATACATGTAGATCCACAATTTTATGTGCTCCTTAGAGATTGAAACAGATTTTCAAAATTATGCTATATCTTCTTATCTCCCGTAATAAATAGCATTCGTACAGTCAGCTTCTTTTGAAGCAAACTTTGAAGAACCAGACTCTTTGGTGACTAGATTTTGTTAATATCAGAGAACATTTGAATTCAGAGAACATTTGTAAGGTTAGAAATTTTGTTAGCAATTTGGGTTGCGATGGAATTTTGACCTGCAAATGTATCAGAATGTAGATTTATGAAGTTGCCTGGAGTTAGATGAAATTGAGATGTGGAAGCCAAGAATAAAATAAAGTTGATAAATCAGTTTAATTCTCTCTGTAATGAATCATTGCCTTTCTCACCATGTCTGCTCTCAAGAAATGCCACCCTTAATTGTTCCTTTTCCATCTTTTCAGCAATTTCCTGATCAAATTGTAGGATTTGTTCCTAGAAAGCATGTCTCTACTTCATCAGGTGTCTACAGTTATGGAGGTTTTGAACTGCAAACACCGGGGTTTGGAAATGGCGACCAGTACTCTATGGTGCTGATTGGAGCCTCATTCTTCAATAGCAAATACCTTGACCTGTTTCAGAGGCAACCTGCAGCTGTCCATGCTTTGATAGATGAAATCCAGAACTGTGATGATATTGCCATGAATTTTATCATTGCCAAGAACACCGGGAAGACTTCAGGGGTATTTGTGAAACCTGTAAACATGGGCAATTTAGAAAAAGAGTCCAACGGTGGCTATCCTGGAATGTGGCACCGAGCTGAGCACTTTCTGCAGAGGTCTTATTGTATAAATAAGCTTGTTAGTATCTACGATAGCATGCCCTTAAAATACTCCAACATCATGATTTCTCAGTTTGGTTTTCCCTATGCCAACCACAAAAGTAAAATATGAAACAAACAAAAACAAACCTCAAAACTGCTTAGTATCTGAGTAGCTTCTCTTTGCTAGGGTTGGTGTTTTGTTTTGTTTTTTGGGGTTTGTTTTGTTTTTTAAGCAACATCACGAACTTTTATCCACTACAGAAGTCTCTACAAAGGAAAAAATGTACCATGCTTCTAGGACATAGAATTTAAGGAACTTCAAAAACCAAGAAGCTGGTACTCTCTAGATAGGTTTTTTTTTGCGAGGAATTTTCATACACGGATAGAACTTCTTGGTCAGCGATTTTATTGTTTACATTCTGAGACAGTTCTACAATTTCTTGGATTCCTGGCGTTTGCCTTAAGGACCTATAGCAAGTTGTCTCCAGGATCAGAAACTTCAGAAAAGCATTTCTCAGCTTTTTCCCTAAAGGATGATTGTTTTCATTTGAAGCTTGAAATGCCTCATTAGCAAAAGCCTATGGCATAGAGAAAAGCCATGTGAGAGGAGAATAGTCTCAATCCCTTATAAAAACAAGTGGAAAACTCATGACTCTCAGTGCTTTCATTGTGGTTTTTCCAACCAGCCCTTTCCAGCACTAACTCGGCCCAGCATGGTTTTGATGCAACCCTCAGTGCTTTGATTTTCGTTGATAAGTCTGTTGTGACTGGGAGAGTTCATTTTAGTAGCTGAAGGATGTCTAGTTGTTTGCTTGATTTTTGTGAATATTTACTGCATGGATCACAAAAAAATGCAACCTGTGTTTCTTATGTGCAACTTCTATGCAGCAGGGAGCAAATGTGTTACTGGATTCAGGTAGTGCATTTTGTCCCTGAATCTGACCTTGAGAAGTGTACGTTAATTCCTATATTTTACAGAAACTGTGTGTTGTTTAAGAAACATAAAATAATCTTCTGAAAGAATGATTAATTAGGAACTGACGAAAGTTACAACCTTTGGTATGGAAAGACCTTTACTGTTAGGGCATAGGCTTATCTCATGGATACTAAAGAGTTACGTGTATTATACACAAAGTTAAACTCTCGTATTCAGAGCTGCTGCTGCTTCCTTTTTTTTTTTTTTTTTTTCCAAAAAAGACCCAATGCATTCATCATGATGATATTTTGGTTACATACAGGAGAAAAATAACTGAATCATAGCAGAGGAATTTTATAGGGAGTCTGCATCGTAATTGAGCAAGTAAATTGTTAACTTGCTCACTCTGTTACATGAATTAGTATCTGTGTTCCACATAGTGTCTGTGTTTGGTCCTTGTTTACAAGAGTAGCAAGGAACAATTAAGCTCCTGTATACCACCTTCTCCTCTTCCTCTTCCCCCTCCTCCTCCCATGATGTCATTGTATTCTCACATTTGCAAAGCTGTGAAAATATTATAATAATCATGGTTAATGTTCCAACAATGAGGTCTATGTGCAGTTAGTTCAGTATATGTTGTTTCTTTACATTGGCATGTGTATGTGTCTTAATGCAGTCAGATAAAACCAGTAGAACCCAGAACCTCACTAAAAACCTATAATGTTCATTATCTGCTTTGGCCAACCTTGGTAGTGATTTTTTGCCTCTTGGAATTCACCTGGCAGATAAATAAAATAAACTTCTACCATGCAGATGTTCTCTTAATTAAGCAGACTCATGTTTTTGTGGTCCGTGTTTTTACAAATTTCTAAATATTCTAATATATTGCTCAGGGTAAAGCAGAGGCATTAGCTACGTTCCCCGGGGTGGGGGGGGAGTTCTCCAGTGGGAAAATATTCTGAGATTTTATTTCCCATTTTGTGTTCTCAAACTTGTCTTAAGCATCACGTAAGTTAATCGTATCATGTTTTACAGACATTATAGAGCAAATATGATCACAAAGTGAAGTTCAATCTGTGATACAGAGACCTTTGCATTGCGGCTGTGATTCTCCTAAAACTGTTTTCCTCTGTACACCTCTTATTCTTGCTCCAAATGATTGGGAGAAGAGATGCTGCTCAGGTTTGAAACTGCATGAGGAAAGCAATGAACTTAGAGGCTAGGTGTGCCAGGAGAGTATTTGGACTCAAATCCTTCCTAGATCTCACATTTACTTAACTTCTTGGAGCATCGGTTTCCTCATCTGCAAAAATGAGAGTCCTATCTACCTAGTGGTTTGCATTAAGAAATAGAAGAGCTGTTGGAGTGTGTTACTGCTAATAAGTGCAGTTAATTCTACAACTCAATACCTAGGTATTAGAAAGCCTCTGTGCCCACCAGGTGAGATATTCAAGAAATTATTCCTATGTAACAATGGGCAGAGAACCATGGCAATTTTCAGGTCTTTATTTCAAATGCCCCTTTTCTTATTCTTAAAACCCTACATATTCATTCTAGCAATTTTGGCTTATTCAGAACAGCGTAAAGGAGAAATGAAAAGCACACCACCACATTAACAATGGCTAAGCGTATTTGTGTCTATTCCTCCTGACTTTCTGAAGCATATATTTTAATAGCATGATTTATCTGGTATTTCATTGGATAGATAAACTATAATTTATATAATCAATCCTACTACCATTTTGTTTGATTTCTTCCTATTAGGACAACATTTGGGTAAATGCCCTTGCCTTTGAGCACATCTATAATGATTCCTTTAAGGCCAAGAATTTCAATACTTGGACCCATCCAGTAGTATGCATGTTTTTAGAGTTTTTGATACATATTGCTAGGTGTCTCCAGAAGCATTGCCATCACTGCACTCTTAGTATCACATCTGAGGGCACCTGCTTCCCATCAGACTTCCCAACATTGCATATTTAATGTTTTCTTTCCTTTTTCCATGTACAAAATTCGCAGAGGATTTGGAAGGACTTGGCTATGTTAAGAACTCTGTTAAGAAGGCTAAAAAACAGGAAGCCCAACTGTCAAATAAAAGATTCAAAGGCAGTATAAGCTTTAGGAAGCTTTTGAAGTACTTCTAGAAACTCTTTGTTCCCAGGCTTGAAGTATAGGCAATGAATTGCTGACCCTTTGCTTGTCCCAGCAATAAAAAAATTTTGGGGTGGGGGAGCGGTGGCTCAGTCGGTTAAGCGTCCAACTCTTGGTTTCTGCTCAGGTCATGATCTCAAGGGTCGTGGGACTGAGCCCTGTGTGGGGCTGCATGCTCAGCGCAGAGTCCGCTTGGGATTCTTTCTTCTCTCCCTCTGCGCCGTCCCCCCCCCTCAAATAAATAATCTTTTTTTTTAAGATTTATTTTTTAATTTATTTATTTGACAGAGAGAGAGACAGCGAGAGAGGGAACAGAAGCAGGGGGAGTAGGAGAGGGAGAAGCAGGCTTCCCGCGGAGCAGGGAGCCCGATGTGGGGCTCGATCCCAGGACCCTGGGATCATGAACTGAGCTGAAGGCAGACGCTTAACAACTGAGCCACCCAGGTGCCCCAAATAAATAAATCTTTTAAAAAAATGCTCATATTCGTTCCTCTTGGAAAGAACCAAGGCTTTGACCCAAAGGTGTGTGTGCCTGCTTCTATGTGTGCACTTACATGCTCTATGGATGCAGGGGAGGGCAGGAGGTAGAGGGACTCGGGAGGAGATGGAGTGGAGGATCAAGCTTTGATGGAGGAGGGTTGGGGAGGTGCCAAATCTCACTGGCTGCTAGGGCTTCAGTGGTGAGATGTGATCATCCTTTACCCCATGCTATATCATAAACCAGTATTTATTGTCCTGCTAGGGATCTCCCGACTTTGCTCTCTCTCTCTCTACTCCCTTCTTACTCACTTCCATGCCTCCTTTTCTTCTTTCATGAAGGTTCTCTCACTATAAAACCTGAAAATATACTTACTGTAGATGAAATAAAAAGAACATTTGATACATTGGAAACATGCACTGAGTCCTGGCTCCACTTAATTTCCTTCTCTGGAGAATGGGGATGAAAATGCCTGCCCGAAAATTTCCCTGGTTGCTTTTGGTTTCAAAGGGCATAATGTGTAGAGAGAACTTTGTAGCATCAGGAAAGCACACAATTTTTTCCAAAGCTATTACAGATAAAGAAAGAGCAGCTTGCCCAAGAGTTAAAGAAACTTGGTCGTGAGTTAGTAGCTGTGTCAAAATTATACCTTGGAGCATAAAAAGAAGCAAGAATGAATATGCAAGTACTGAAAACAATTTAAGGAACCCGCTTTATTAACTCTGGCTCAGAATGGAATATTCAGATGAAGTGTTTATCTAAACTAGAGATGACTCAAGGCTTCTTCTCTTTTTATATGTCAATATTTTATTTAAAAAGAAAATCAAATTCTTGATCAGAATATTTTAAGTAGTTTACAAAAATAAACCTGAAAGAAACAGCTTTAATTTACAGCAGTGGTTCTTAACTTGGGCTGACTTTACCCCCAGGGTTCGCACAGCAAGGTCTGGACACATTTGGTTTATTACAACTGGGGACATGCTACTGGCTTTGAGGATGCAGCAGCCCCCCAACACTAAGCACCCCAAAATGTCAGTAGTGCTGAAGTTGAGGAAAAATGTGCCTGACATTGTATTATAGAATATCTGGTTGGTAATTTATCTATATAGCACATATTTTATCACAATGCAAGTTGCAATGTTAAAGTTTTATGCCATATAACAGTGTCTATTGGGACAGAAAACTAAAGGGGCAGGGAATGTACATATATTACTGATAAGACATCTGGTGCATAATTCTGTTACCCCCAAATCTGACCAAAGAGCCAGAAATTTTTCTGGTTAAGGTGTATTCCTGCCTCTTTTTTTTTTTTCTTTTTCTTTTTTTCCCCAATCTGCATGTCTTTATTTTCACATCTGAAGAAATAGAGCTTTAGTTTCTGGGAAGGACAGATACCTAATAGGATAGATACCTATTTCTGAATCACTACTGAGCGGTATTACATAATACAGTGTATATTTTAGTAACACATCTCTAGTTAAAGTCAGGATGATTGACTTAATGTAAGCTAAATATAAATTTTCAAATAATCATATTTGAGTGTTCAAGTATTTTTGGTTTAAGCAATAAACTTAATAGCTAGTGAAGACAATTTACATAGGAAAGAATGCTGCAATGGGAGAATTAGGAAATATCTTTCTCGTTATCAGCTAGGTAATGATTTAGGTTATGTAAATTTATCTGGGTCTCAGTTTTCACATCTACAAAAGGAGAAATGAACTAAATGATTGGTAAATTTCTCTCCAGCTGCAAAATTTGGTGACCCTAAATCAGTGTTGAATTGGTAGGTTTTTAAAGGAACCAGATTAGGGGCACCTGGGTGGCTCAGTCAGTTGAGCATCCACCTCTTGGTTTCCACTCAGGTCACGGTCTCAGGGTCATGGTCTCAGCGTGGTGGGATCAATCCTGGAGTTGGGCTCCATGCTAAGTGCGGAATCTGCTTGAGATTCTCTCTCTCTCCCTCTGCCCCTGCCCTCACGGGCTCATGCACTCTCTCAAATAAATAAATCGATCTTAAAAAATAAATAAAGGAACCAGGTTATACTTCCTGACAAGAAAAAATAATCCCTTAGAGTTTAGCTCTGTTGGAGCTTACTATCTTCCCCACACCCTCAGCCTATCTCCCCAGGAGTCCTTTCTCAAAGTGAATACTAATACAATTAATTGAATTCAATTAATACACATCACTACTGTTGTACTGTTTTTGAACCAAAAGACATAATGATTATGATGTGACAATGATGAGGAAGAAGACAATGCCATCGGTCAGTGATAAACACTGACCGGAAGAGATTATGATTTATTTAAAAGGTGTGTTACTTCTCAACCAAGCTTCTGTTGCTGCTGGGCCTTTATGAAGATCGCAAAGAGACACACAACAGGGTAACAAGCCACTTGATTCAAACTGAACTCTGAATCAGAAATGATCATGCACAGCCCCTAATCTCATAAACCCAGAATGCAAATACAAGTTTTGAAGACTCAAACTTAAAAAAATTTTTTAAAAAAAGACTAAATTAAACTACGTGATTCTATTGAAGTTTATAAAACACTATTTTTATGGAATTTACTGTGTTACCAGCAGATGTCAGTGCAACCTAATTAACATTTTTAGCAGCTCAAATACCTGCCAGTAAACTGAGTGAAAAGAGTCTTAAAATAGCAAAGTTAACAACCGACTGTCAATGTTTTTGATTAAGAATATCTTCTTCAGTGGAGCTACAGGATGATATCAGTCCTTCAGAAGTTACTTAGCTAAGTGGGCCCTGGCCTAGGTAAATCATATTACATAAGTTGTAACACATTGGTAATTGTCATCATAATTTACGTGACAATAGCATTTCTCAGTGACCTATAAAAAACATGATCTTAATTAAGTACAAAATGCTAATCTGTGGTTAAGCATAAGAATAACAGTATTTTTTTTTTAAGATTTTATTTATTTATTTGCGAGAGAGAATGAGAGACAGAGAGCACGAGAGGGAGGAGGGTCAGAGGGAGAAGCAGACTCCCCGCTGAGCAGGGAGCCCGATGCGGGACTCGATCCCGGGACTCCAGGATCATGACCTGAGCCGAAGGCAGTCGCTTAACCAACTGAGCCACCCAGGCGCCCAAGAATAACAGTATTTTTAAAACCCACACATCATAGACACTAGCGCCAAACAAAACTCATTTGTCTCTGTGTGGCATATTTACAACCCCTGAAGAAACACATTAATACCTAATGAATCCTAAAATATCTATAGTGTGATACCATTTGTTTTGTAGAATATAGACTTTAGCTTTTAGCAAAAGTTGTTAATCTAATGGCAGTAACAGCAGTGCCTATTACGTGAGGAACACTCACCTTATCCCATGTAATTTTTGTAATTTTGATATCTGTATCTCCCACATTCAAGGGTTCAGTAACTGACATTCAGGGAGGTTAAGTAATTTGCCTAATAAATAAAGGTTGCACAGCAAGTCAAAGTGACAGACTGCAGCTGGTTCCAAGGCTATACTCTTCTCTTAATGCAATATTCTTACCTCTAGAAATACTATTTCATGAGCCTCATGAACTAGCCTTTTGTTGTTGCTTTCTCATCACGCTTAGAGTTGAAGCTATATTTTGCACAAGAGTTGTATGACAATATGGGACACAATTAGAATTAGTCTAAAATAAGGTAGAATAAAGAAATACTTACAAAATTACTTTTAAAAAGCAAAAGCCAGCTTCTTATAAAGTTAAATATGCACTTTCCATATAACCTAACAATCCCATGCCTGGATATTTACTGAAGAGATATGAAAATTTATATCCACACAAAGGCCTATAGACAAATGTTTACTGCAACTTTATTCATAACCATCAAAAGCAGAAAACAACTCAAATTTCCAACAACTAGTTAAAGGATAAACATAATTTGGTTTATCCACACATTAGAATGCTTTTCAGCAATAAAAAGGAACAGACTACTGATATATGCAGCAACATGGCTGAATCTCAAAATCAGTTAAGCCAAGTGAAAGAAGACAGACACAAAAGATTCCATGTATATGACATTCTGGAAAAGGCAAAACTATAGAAACAGGAAACAGATTGGTGGTTGTCAGGGCCTCAGGGTTGGAGGGGGGAATTGACTATACAAAGGGCATGAAGAAAATTTGGGGGCTGATAGGAACATTCTAGATCTTGTTTGTGGTGGTGGTGGTGGTGTGACAAAATATATTTATCAAAACTCATAAAACCATACCCTTAAAATTGGTGAATTTTATTTCATGTAAATTTTGCCTCAATAAACCGGGCTTTTTTTTTTCAAGTAAACAATATTTGACAAAATTCAACATACATTTATGACAAAAACTCTCAACAAAGTGCATATAGAGGGAATGTATCTCAGCATAATAAAGGCCATAGATGACAGGTTCACAGCTAACATCATATGCAGTGGTGAAAGGTTTAAAGCTTTTCCTCTAAGATCAGAAATAAGAAAAGGATGCCCACTCTCCCCACTTTTATTCAATGTACTATTGGAAGTCCTAACCCCAACAATTAGTCAAGGAGAAGAAATAAAAGACTCATACAAAATATTAGTAATGTCATTAGCAGGAAAATTTATGAAAAGTTGAGTCCAATAACGAGAGATAGAAGAGACGTTAACAATCTAAACTCTTGCCCTGGAATATCTTGCCTAGTCTGGGAACGCAGGAGAACAGAAACCAGGGCTCTAGTAGCAAATGGCCAACCCACTTGCATGTGACCTTGAGTGAGGCATGACTTCTCTCCAAATCTTATCTAACTCACCGGTAAAGAAATTGCAATAAATATTTAAATTCTTTGAACTTTTTGAACTTCTCAAGCCAGAAAAACAAAACAAGGACTGCATTTGCCATTCAGAAAAAATCTCCCCCTTGCAGGTCTAATATGTAATTCCTTTGGTAGAGAAACGGAGTTAATAAAACTAGCTTTATTACTCACCGTTCCTTTGGAGAGGGAAATTTTATAATTTGGCCAGCAGGTGTCATACATTCATCTAGGAAAAACTGACAATTCTTCATATCAAAATGCTTTTCAAATTAATGTTTCCCTAATATTTTCGTCTGTGTTGATTATGAATATTGTTTGTACAAATGCGTAGAGGAAGGAAAATGTCCTAAATATTCAACCATTTTCTCGGTTCTAATAAAATATGGTAATTAAATCTATATACCAAGATGGAAATCTCTTTTATTTCATTATGTTTAATATTCCAAGATTTTTAGAAAACAGAGTAACGGGCGCCTGGGTGGCTCAGTTGGTTGAGCGACTGCTTTCGGCTCAGGTCATGATCCTGGAGTCCCTGGATCGAGTCCCGCATCGGGCTCCCTGCTGGGCAGGGAGCCTGCTTCTCCCTCTGACCGTCCCCCCTCTCATGTGCTCTCTCTCTCTCATTCTCTCTGTCTCAAATAAATAAATAAATAAATAAATCTTAAAAAAACAAAACAAAACAGAGTAACGGCTCATGAACATTCCTTGCCCGGTCTTGGCAAATTCAGCCCTTTAATGGCATTTTCTTTACTTTCAACGTCATCTCCTGCATGAAGCCTTCCCCTGGCAACTCATTTACCATAAACCTGTATATATCCTAATAAAGCAACTACCACATTGTGTAGTAACTCTTTGTGCATAGGTCTGTCTCTCTGCTTTTTTTTTTTTTTAAAGATTTATTTATTCATTTGAGAGAGCGAGAATGAGAGAGAGCACATGAGAGGGGGGAGGGTCAGAGGGAGAAGCAGGCTTCCCGCTGAGCAGGGAGCCGGATGCGGGACTCGATCCCGGGACTCCAGGATCACGACCTGAGCCGAAGGCAGTCGCTTAACCAACTGAGCCACCCAGGTGCCCCTGTAGTTTTGCTTTTTTTTTTTTTTAAGATTTTATTTATTCATTTATTTGGGAGAGTGAGAGAGAGAGCGCACATGAGAGGGGGGAAGGTCAGAGGGAGAAGACTTCCTGCCGAGCAGGGAGCCCGATGCGGGACTCGATCCCGAGACTCCAGGATCACGACATGAGCCGAAGGCAGTCGCTTAACCAACTGAGCCACCCAGGCGCCCTCTGCTTTTTTTTGACCACTCCCCAAACTATAAATTCCCAGGAGGTACCCATGCTGCATCCCCAAGTACCTTGTGCTCAATAATGCTTGTTGATGGTAAGTGAACAAGAACAAATAACTTGAAACCAATTTTACCTCCTCCAAAAAAAGTGGTTTTTTGATGACCAGGTGAAAAGAGAAAGGACCAATAGGTGGTCAGATCAACAGAAAAGCGCAGACAGACACATGGCTACTTTCCCTGGAGGAACATTTGGGACAATTACAGCTTATCAAACAAAATAAGAGCAGCTCCATATAGAAACCAAAAATTTGGGATAATGGAGTCGGTACATGGCTATGTAATGGATTAGCTATCTTTTTGTGTTGAAGACATCTGGGGAAGCCTAAGGATACCTTCTCAGAATCGTGTTTGTTTGTTTGTTTTTTAAGATTTTATTTATTTATTTGAGACAGAGAGAATGAGAGACAGAGAGCATGAGAGGGAGGAGGGTCAGAGGGAGAAGCAGGCTCCCCAACGAGCAGGGAGCCCAATGCGGGACTCGATCCCGGGACTCCAGGATCATGACCTGAGCCGAAGGCAGTCGCTTAACCGGCTGAGCCACCCAGGCGCCTGAGAATCATGTTTTTAAAAGACAAAGTAAAATACCTAGGATTACAAAGAAAACTAATTATATTTAAATACAGTTTTCAAAATATGTTTAAATGATTTGTTAATGAGATCTAGCAGTAGGTTTGATAACTACCATAGTTTCATAAAAGTGATGAGTGTAAATGATATTTTGAGAAATCTGTGACAACTGTAATATGATATGAAAATATGTTTTTGACAGTCACAGGTACTGCTAATCTTTTGTAGTTTTGCCTATATTCATAATTGATAAAAATGCTAAATTTCAGACTAGCAAGATTAAAGTTGTACCTTTTCCTCCTTTCTAAATACATATACCCCTTGAATTCTATTTATGGACCACTTGAGGGGGGTCTATGGACCCAAGGTTAAGAACCCTGGCATCAAAGGAAGTTAAAATGGCAGAAATTTCAGAGTTATGAAATCTGCAGGAGCAAAAGGATTTTCCTTCTACCGGTAATCACCTCTTGAAAGGCCCTATCTCCAGATAGTCATATTCTGAGGTACTGGAGGTTAAGGCTTCACCACATGAACTGAGGAGAGGACACAATTCAGACCTTAACACCCACTCACCCAGCTAACTCCAACTTACCCCTCTTGACTCACTCGTTCATGCCACCCTCTCTGGGAAGTCTTCTCTGGCTGCCCCAGGTCTGAGTTAAGGGCTTCTGCCATGAATACTGTTACCGCCCCTAGGCTTCTCCATTACAGCACTTACCATTCTGTATTGGGATTACTTTTTCACTTCTCTGAAGCCTCCACTGGACCAAGCTCCTTGAGGGCAGAAACCACGTCTCAATATTCATTTTTCTAGCTGTAGCCCCAAACCCAGTAGGAGGATCACATAGTGTTTAATCAGCCAATTAGCTAACAATTTGTCAGTTAATCATTTCCAAACGTTTATTCTGGTCAGGGACTTTTCAACAAATTAAAGATACAGTGGGGAACAAGACCAGATAAAGCCTCTCCTCTCATGGAGTTGGCATGTTAGCAGGCAGACAGTAAGTAGGTAAAAACAAACAAACAAAATAAAAACAGAATTTTAGTACTGATGAATAAAATAAAATAGAGTAATTGATGGAGAGCAGCTTTAGGGGATTTCTTTGGCTGGGGGTCCAGGAAAAGCTGGAGGAGACATTTGAGATGTTACTTGAATGATGAAATGTAACTATGTGTGATCTGTGGGAAGAGAAGAATTTCAAGCAGAGGGAAACATCAGAGGCACAGGCCCTGAAATGGGAACGAGCCTGGCAAGTCTGGCAGACAATAAGAACGCCAGAGTGAGTAAAGGGCAGAGACAGATGGTGAGAGTAGAAGGAAAGAAGGTCAGAAGCTTGAACTGTGTTCAAAGGAAGCCACTGAAATGTTTAAGCTGGGGCTGGAGATGTTATGATTTATGTCCTTAATAAGATCGCTCTGGGGTGCAGATTTTAGAAGGGCAATGGTGGAGCTGGGAGACCAGCGAAGAGATTGCTGGCACTGACCTAGACCAGTGGTTCTCAGTCAGGAGTGTTTTTGCACCCCTAGCCCCCCAGAGGGCATTTGGCACAGTTGGGAGAGATTTTTGGTTGTCACAACTGTGGAGTGGGCACATAGTGGCTAGAGGTCAGGGATGCTATTCAACAGCCTACCACGCACAGGACAGCCCCTCATGACAAAGACTTATCTGGTCAATGTGCTGATAGTGCCAAGGTTGAGAAACCCTGATCAAGAGAGAAATGGTGGGTTTGATCGGGTGGTAGTAATGGAGTTGTGAGAAGGTAGTTAGCCTTGAGATGCATCTGGAGATTGCTGTGAGCTATACAGGACTTGTGGACTCCTAGGTTTGGGGCCTGAGCAATAAGGGGGATATTGGTAATAGGTACTGTGATGAGGAACACTGGGGATGAGTCATTAAAGCATAGGTGATATTTAAAGCTATGAAGCTGGGTGAAATCATCCAGGGGGATAATGTAAACAGAGAAGGGAGGAGGGCCTGGCAGAACCATGGGCCACAGTGAGATTGGAATCATGTGAGAGGCGACATAGCCAACACACAAGGCAAGAGTAAGGTCCTTAGGAAGGCCAGGGAGGATGTGTGCTAAGCTCAGGGGAGGGGGCCTGCGGAGCAGGGGCATTTCTTCTCCTGAAAAAGGAGGGAAGGCAAAGTCCATGAACAGAGATGTAGGCAAGTTATGGATTTCATGGTGGAAAGGAGAGCAGTTCCCATCTGATCACTCTGTTGTCTCTATAAACTAAGGTCTGAGTATGAGTACCAGTTGGGTGTGAGTGTGAGTGTGAGTGTGTGTGTGTGAGAGAGAGAGAGGGAGATACTAGAGATGTGAGAAGAGAGGATGTTATGGAATAGCTAACTTGGAGGAGGGTAATGAAGTCTGCATGGAAATGAGTTAGAATGGTCTAACAGTGTTTTGAACCATTTGAGATTTGCAGTCACAAATTTTTTTTTAGATTTTATTTGTTTGACAGAGAGACAGAGAGAGAGCACAAGCAGGCAGAGTGGCAGGCAGAGGGAGAGGGAAAAGCAGGCTCTCGCTGAGCAGAGAGCCTGACGTGGGGCTCGATCCCAGGACCCCAGGATCATGACCTGAGCTGGAGGCAGCCGCTTAACCAACTGAGCCACCCAGGCGCCCCATGCAATCACAAATTTAAAGTGAGTACAGTCAGTACAACTTCTGGATTAAAAATTAATAACCTCTATTGAATGAATTAAATGTCATGGTAACAATAATATTAACATCTACCATTTCTTGACCATTTACAATAGAGCATGCATCATCTTTTACGGAACACTCTTTATATATATTTTAAACAACCCTATGTGATAGGTATTATTATCCTCAATTAACTGATAAAGAAGCTAGAACTCAGAGAGATTAAGTAATTTCTTCAAAGCCACACAGTAAAAGGACAATATTCAGTGCTGGGTCAGTGGACTCCAAAGCTCATATTCTTAACTAGTGTTTTCTATCCTACTCAGAAAAACACTGCCCTGTGCAGGGCTTTGTAATTTCCCTATTCTTTTCAGAAGGCCAAAGATGCCAGTAATTCCAAGAGGAGTTGTGGGAGTAAATGGAAGTAATGCTGGGGGAAAAAAAATCGCCTGAGATTTATTAAAAATGCATATAACTGATTGGTATAATTTGCTCCTTTGTGATTTTTCTCTTTCAATATTCTCCTTAAGGCTTACTTAAACCCAATTTTACCTGTTTATCCGAATGGGTGACGGAGGGCATGTGGAGAGGGACTAAGATACTGGAAAGGGAACAGGGTACAGTATGTGATTTGCCCTCAGCCTCCAACCCCCAGTGGGACAGTCTGGAGTTCTGAAAAGGGATGAAAATTACTTCTAACAAGGGAACACTCTACTTCTCCCCCCGCCCCCCACTCTGGTCACAGTGGAGATGTGAGGGTTGAGAAAGAGGTTATGGAAGGCCTCAGGAGATTATCTGAAGAGAATGCAGATTTTCTTTTGTCATTTGACTCTGACCATACATTCAGCTCACTACCATTCTTGGCAGCAGTGTGGTTCACAACAGGACTGCAGTTACAGATTACATGCAAATATGATGGGTCCTTCTAGTCAGACCCACCGCAGCAAAATGCTCCATTGAGGGTCCCTCATTTAAAATAGCTGTCAGCCATATTCTTGACTCTTCTCCCCCCAACAAAAAAAATTAGGGCCTGCTGATTTCCTCCTTCTTCTTCTCCTTCTCCTTCTCCTTCCCCTTCCCCTTCCTCTTCCTCTTCCTCTTCCTCTTCCTCTTCTTCTTCTTTTTCGAGGACACTGGGTAGAAGGGAACAAGGACTGGGCAATCTCTAGACCTGAGGAATTTCCATATAGCATTGCTGATAAAATGTTTATCACGTGGAAAGTTGGGTTTGCTCTGGATCTGTTTCAGTAATATTTACCTACCACTTGCCATTAGCCACCCTAATGCTGCCCTATTATTAAAAAGCTATTTAAAAAAAAATCACTTCCAACTTTCCTGACACCTTTGTTTATCTTTTTTTCAGAAACTAAACAATAATCCTAATTTATTTTTGTTGGAATAATAATCCCGTATTATTCTTTTTCTTTTATTTTTTTTATTATGTTACATTAATCACCATACATTACATCATGAGTTTTTGATGTAGTGTTTCATGATTCATTGTTTGCGTATAACACCCAGTGCTCCATGCAGAACGTGCCCTCTTTAATACCCAACACCAGGCTAACCCATCCCCCCACCCCCCTCCCCTCTAGAACCCTCAGTTTGTTTCTCAGAGTCCATAGTCTCTCATGGTTCATCTCCCCCACCGATTTACCCCCCTTCATTTCTCCCTTCCTGCTATCTTCTTCTTCTTGTTGTTGTTTTTTTAACATATCTGACACCTTTGTTTAAATACTTATGAAAGACTGAGGCTCCTGGATGGCTCAGTTGGTTAAACACCTGACTCTTGAATTCGGCTCAGGTCATGACCTCCCCGTGTGGGACTTCACACTCAGTGGGGAGTTTACTTGAAGATTCTCTCCCTCTGCCCCTCACCCCACTTGCACACTCTCTTTCTCTCTCTCTCTCTTTCTCAAATAAATAAACAAATAAATCTTTAAAAATACTTATGAAAGATCAGTAAATTTCAGCATCTTAGAGCTACTTATTTAACTTATTTTTTTCTCTGAGCCTCGTTTTGAGTAATTTGTATATTCTCACCACATATTTTCTCAGCTTCTCAGTGATTATGAAATATGTTGACTAAGACAGGCACCCTACTTGACACTTGGTGAGTTAGCATCTCTCTTTCACATGCAGTAGGTTAAGCTTCTATGTATTTGGTTCGTCTTCTCTAGGAAGGAGTTTAAGCAATCATTTAGCCTTCCACAAACATTTATTAAGCACCTTCTGCCTAGCACTGTGTTAGATGCTCGAGATACAAAAGAGGAGAAGAAATGTCCACTGTTCTTAAGGAATGGAAAAAGGCAAGTATATCAAGTGTGACAGAGTAGAGAGAGTGATGCCCGAGGGGTAGCATGAAACAAAACGAAAGAACACACAACCTACAGAATGTTCTAACCTTTCTATCCTAAGGTGATGCCACTGACCATTTCTCACTCTGACCCCTCATGACCAACAGGGCTTTGCAGAGAGGCTATGGGCTGGTACCATTTATCACCGGGGAACCTGGGTCCAGGAGTCAGATAGACCTGGGTTCCAATTACGGATCCATCACTCAGTAGGATGTGAAGTTGGCAAGTTTGTTAATCTCAGTGAGCTTATCACAAGGGAGGTCATATTATGCAGTGGCTACGAGACAAAGCTCTGCAGCTAAGCTATCTGGGCTCAGCCAGCTGACCTTGGGTGAGTGATTTCATCTTTCCATTCCTTAGCTCCCCAAATGTGTGATATAGGGACAATAATTTTATCTCTCTCATTGCTTCTGGGGTGGATTAAATGATTAAAGTGCCCAGAACAGTGCCTGGCATATTATAAGTGGTCAATAAATGTTAGCTATTACTATTATGGTTATTTATTATGATGATGATCTCCTTCAGAGCAATTGAAAATTAAATGAAATAATGAATACAAACTAGCTAGCATAGTTCTTAACACCCAATAATCACATACTAAATGAAGTAAATAAAACTAAATGAATGAAATGCCACATTCTCACCTTTCTCTCATCAAACCTCTAGTCATGATCTCAACAGAGGGAGATTTTATTTTATTTACTTATTTTTTTGAAAGAGAGTACAAGCAGAGGTAGGGGCAGAGGGGGAGGGAGAGAGAGAATCTTTTTTTTATTATTAACATATAATGTATTGTTGGTTTCAGTTACAGGTCTGTGATTGATCAGTCTTATATAATACCCAGTGCTCATTACATCACATGCCCTCCTTAATGGAGAAGAGAAACTTAAGCAGTTTCCATGCCCAGCACATGGAGCCTGACATGGGGCTTGGCCTCATGACCCTCAGACCATGATCTGAACCAAAATCAAGAGTCCAACACTTAACCGACTGAGCCACCCAGGTGCCCCAACAGAGGGAGCTTTTAAAATGTTAAGTCAGACAGGGGCACCTGGGTGGCTCAGTTGGTTAAGCGTCTGCCTTCAGCTCAGGTCATGATCCCAGGGTTCTGGGATGGAGCCCCACCCGCATCAGGCTCCCTGCTCAGCGGGAGTCTGCTTCTTCCTCTCCCTCTGTGTGTGCCCACGCTCTCTCTCTTTCTCCCAAATAAATAAATAAATAAATAAATAAATAAATAAATAAATAAAATCTTTAAAAAAATGTTAAAATCAGACCTATCACAGTTCTTCTCACAGTTTCCAGACTCACTCAAAAAGAAAAGGCAAAATCCTTTGGGTGTCTCATAAGTCCCTAAATGATCTGGTCCTGCCCCCCCTCCCCCACCTCAAAACCTACTATTCTGTGCCTCACTAACTCTGCCTTAGCCCCATGGGATCTGGGCTGTTCTTTGAACACACCAAGCCGACTTCCATCTCCTACCTTGGCTATTCCTTCTCCCAGGAAGGCTTTTCTTCCCTCAGATATGGGCATGGCTGGCATCCTCCAGTTTCTCAGGGCTCTGCTCACATGTTTCCTTACCAGTGAGGCTGTCCCCTTATTCTGCTTCACGTTTCTGCTTAGGACACTGTTATGTGATACACCCTATATTTTACCTGTCTCTTTATCTAGCTCTTGTCTTCCTTCACTAAAAGGTAAGGTAACTTTTGTAACTTTTAATTTACTAGACATATCTATTTAAATACCTATCAATGATCAGTTACAAAAACTGACTACAATCTAGGCCTTGAAGCAAAGGTTGACAAATTTCAAATTATTTTCAGAACATGTTTACTGGATACAACTTAGCTAAATTAAAAGTCAACCATAAAAGACAAGCAAAAAAATTCTTACATACTTGGAAAGGAGAAATTAAGATGTGTATTATAAGTGTTTATAAGTAAAAATAATAAAAATATTCCATATCAAAACATAAGAGGCCAGCAAAAGTAGTTTTTAGAGAAAAATATATAGCTTTAAATGCTTATATTAAGAAAGAATAAATAAGCTGTACTTACAACCTAAAAAATTAGAAGAACAGAAGAAAAACAAACATTTGAAGAAAGAATATAATAAAGTTAGGGAAAAAATTAATGGTTTAGAAAACAGAAGGTACAGTAAAATAGGATCTACAAAGTCAAAAGTCGGTTCTTTGAAAAGACTATTAAAATGGACAAACCTCTAGAAAGGTTGATAAAGGAAACTAAAGTTGGCACAAATAAATAAGGTTAGCAATGGAGAAAGAAGATAACTTCATATCCAGCAAAATTTTTAAAAGATAATAAAATGATACTTCAGTTGATTTATGCTAATAAGTTGAAAATTTAGAAAAAATATATAAACCTTTAGAAATAGTTCAATAACCATTAAAAACACTAATTTACAAGGTAATTGTGCATCTCCCTAAAGAAAACAGCAATCTCAGATGATTTTATTGGAATGTTTGACCAAATTTTCAAGGCAAAGATTATTCTATCTTTTGCAAACTCTTATAGAAAATTTAAAAAAAGGAACATTCCTTACTCTATTCTTTGAGTTTAATATAACCTTGATAACAACCAGATAAGGATTGTATGAGAAAGGAAAATTACAGGCCAATTTTACTTATTGTAGATTTAAGAATTCTTTTCTTTTTTTTTTTTTTTTGTGTGTATTAAAAGTTTTTTTAAGTGATTTTATTATTTTGGTTTGGGAATTCTAAGTGAACATATTTCTTGGGAATATTTTATGACCACTAGACCAAAAACCCAAGTACAGTAGTAGCAGAATAAGAAAACAAACCTATTAAATCTGCTTCTCTGGGCTGAGCTGAATAGAATGAAATTTAGTCAAATAATAAGTAAATACTGAGGATATGATCCCAGCAATTCTTAATTGTAACAACCCTGTATACATATATTTGTAAGAATAGTTAGTAATACATTTGTAAAAATAGATTTCCCTGTACAAAAAATATACAATCCCAGCTCAAGAGGAGAATCATCAGTTGGTTAGTCAAGTCCATCCCCATTTCTGGAAGAACTTAAACATTTAAAGAGTATGTCACCTTAATTATGTACAAATATGTTGGCTTACCATCTTTATGGAAAAGTATCAATAAGAAGCTCTGAAGAGCTTACTTTTTCTAATAAAAATCCATTGTAAGACTGCTTAGCATTTCATCCCCATTCAGTTGTTCATCACAACATTCAGCCTAATGCTGCAAGCTGCCAAGTAGAAACAGATGCTAAAAGGTGTGTATATATTATACACACTGGAGACTATCTAAGGTACTATTTTGTGTAAAAATGACGTGTATTGTACATCCTTTACCAACTTACTGAAAGGCAATGGATTTTTTTTTTAAATTAATTTTATTTTATTATGTTAGTACCATACATCAAATCATTAGTTTTTTTTTTTTTTTAATTTTTTTTTTATTCTTATGTTAATCCCCATACATTACATCATTAGTTTTAGATGAAGTGTTCCATGATTCATTGTTTGTGCATAACACCCAGTGCTCCATGCAGAACGTGCCCTCCTCAATACCCACCACCAGGCTAACCCATCCTCCCACCCCCCTCCCCTCTAGAACCCTCAGTTTGTTTGTCCGAGTCCATCGTCTCTCATGGTTCGTCTACCCCTCCGATTTCCCCCGCTTCATTCTTCCCCTCCTGCTACCTTCTTCTTCTTCTTCTTTTTTTTTTTTCTTAACATATATTGCATTATTTGTTTCAGAGGTACAGATCTGAGATTCAACAGTCTTGCAAAATTCACAGCGCTTACCAGAGCACATACCCTCCCCAGTGTCTATCACCCAGTCACCCCATCCTTCCCACCCCACCCCCCACTCCAGCAACCCTCAGTTTGTTTCCTGAGATTAAGAATTCCTCATATCAGTGAGATCATATGATACATGTCTTTCTCTGTTTGACTTATTTCACGCAACATAATACCCTCCAGTTCCATCCACGTCGTTGCAAATGGCAAGATCTCGTTCCTTTTGATGGCTGCATAATATTCCATTGTATATATATACCACATCTTCTTTATCCATTCATCTGTTGATGGACATCTTGGCTCTTTCCACAGTTTGGCTATTGTGGACATTGCTGCTATAAACATCGGGGTGCACGTACCCCTTCGGATCCCTACTTTTGTATCTTTGGGGTAAATACCCAGTAGTGCAATTGCTGGATCATATGGTAGCTCTATTTTCAGATTTAAGAATTCTACACAAAATTAGTAAACTAAAACTGGCAATGTACAATGTAAAAAATGATCACGATACATCATGATCAAGTTAGATTATCTCAAGAATGCAAGGCTGATATAACTTTAGAAAAATTCTAGAATGTTATTCATCAGAAGAATTAATTATAGTAGGTATATCCTATAAATTCTTTTGGAAATTTGAAGTTATCCCAAGGACTATTCGGGAAAGAAAAAAAATGAGTTGTTTGAATTTAAACCCAAAGTTCCTAAGCCTGCGTGGCTCTGGTTAAACTGTTTTTTGTTTTTTTTTTTAACACCTGGCAGAATGAAGGAGTTAAAAATGAAAGCAAATTAGTCTTTCATATCTGAGCTTTGTCCTTAAAACATCATATTTCATATCATAAGCCTGCCACTGGATAGACCTTTATTTTCTCTTATTGTGAGCTTTTCTATCCAAATTCATGCAAACTTTAGAAGAAAACTTTTGAGAGGCATTATTTTATTAATAAGTTTGGTAATCAACATCTACTCCAATCTTTTATTTTGCAGTTTATAATTTTAAAATTTAAAAAGAAACTGTTGGGGCGCCGGGGTGGCTCAGTGGTTAAGCATCTGCCTTCGGCTCAGGTCATAATCCCAGGGTCCTGGGATCGAGCCCCGCATCGGGCTCCCTGCTCAGCGGGAAGCCTGCTTCTCCCTCTCCCACTCCCCCTGCTTGTGTTCCTTCTCTCGCTTTGTCTCTCTCTGTCAAATAAATAAATAAAATCTTTAAAAAAATAAAAAATAAAAAGAAACTGCTACTTGTGGAACATGACCTGTGTTTTTAAAAAATCACTAGAATAGTCTATGATCAAGTTTCTTTTGCCAGGAATTTAATGAAATATTTATTGAGCCTAACATAGGACAGACACTGGGCAAAGTGCTCTACAAACATGAACTTGTACACTCCTAGAAGGTTATTCCTGCTTAGAGAATTAAAGAAACTGACCCATGTTGACAGTTTCCAAAATATCTGACTTTAAAGATCAACCTTTTCCTGCCAGATTTGGAAAATGAAGTAGCAGACTGAGACATTTTTCTTGATAGTTACAGAAATTCTTTACTTCCTTTCTTACATATAGTTTTGCTTTTCTCAGTTAGGTGTTTTTGTATGGGGACCTTAGCCAGATGACTTCTTCAATTTCACTGGACACTATTGATATACCAAAGTTTTTTCATTGAGTTTTATATAAATAAATTCTCATTTTGATAAGCTCACTTAGCGTCCTTCACATATTATAGTAATTTGTGGTAGTAACTTGTTTGATATCAAAAGTCACTGGTGGTTTTTTTGTACAAGAGGGAACTTCCATGACCTCTATGTTTGAACTGTGGGAAGGATAAAAGGGAAGAGAATTCATGTTTGACTTCATGGAATCTTCCAGGTCTTTAAGACTCCACTCATTGTATTCTATTACCTCTTGACCTTTCATACTCAGCCTGGATTTTATCATTAATGATTTAAAGTTTATCTTAATAACTTATGCAACTCTTCTGCCTCTTTGCCAGGGACCCACCCTACCTGAGAAAGCCCCAACGCTGGAAACCCTAAAAAATACTTCTGCTGCTATTCTATTCAGGCAGCTAAATTCTAAAGGAAAAAAGTTTCCCAATCATACAATTATCCCTCTGTAATTTTATTTTCTCTAAATCTGTTGGGCACTCAATACTGCTTACCAAACTATTCCTTGTTGGAGCTAAGGTTAGCTGTATTTCTCTTTTTTCTTCAGAAACTGTCTAGTAGCTTCATTTTTTCTGCTCAAGCCTTTAGTTTATTTCTTCTCCACTCACTAACAGAAAAGAATTTCTCTTTCTCCTTTGTGGAAAATACTGAAGTCATTAGACCATCATTAGAGCTGTGCTTTAAAAGATTTACTTCCTGGGGTGCCTGGGTGGCACAGTCGGTTGAGCATCTGCCTTCGGCTCAGGTCATGATCCTGGGGTCCTGGGATAGAGTCTTGCACGGAGCCTGGTTCCCTACTCGGGGGGAGAGGGTCTGCTTCTTCCTCTCCCTCTGCTCCCCTCTCTCTGTCTCTTGCAAATAAATAAATAAATAATCTTTTAAAAAAATAAAATGAAAGATCTACTTTCTTATATTGTTCGTTTCCATTCCCAGTTAGCCGCTTGTATTTGTTGTTGTTTTAAATGACATATCCCAAATACAATATCATCCACAGAAGAAAAGTAGTTACTAAATGCGTTTTCTTTCTTTTTTAGGAAGCTATCCTACTGTTTTTAGTCATCTGGATAATCCCCAGTTCTCGGTGAATCTTCAAAACCAATTTTAACTGGATTAGAAAATATGTACACAAAGTCCCTTAATATATTATAATTAAGAGCAGCTAGACTGAAGAATCTGGCTACATTCCAATTATTTTACTTACTATTATTTTATAATATTTAGAAAATATTATTTTTCAAGTGTCTTTTTTTGCTAATGTGTTTGGTTGAGTATAGGCAAATAAATTTAACTATTTATTATGATTGGCATGATTCTTTTTATAAGACCATATTGAATAGGTCCAAAATAAATTGAGTGGATCTCTATTGCTATAATTGATCTATTCAGTCTTGTGCTGGGACCTTCACTGGTCTTATTTCACGAGCACCACTAAGATGGCCTTAGGTAATCACAGTAATGGAATTTTTGGGCATCAGAATAATTACACACACACACACACACACACATATTTCAAAGGTAGACTAAACCAGATAGTTTAATTTATAAGCTGTGGTAAAGACTACATCTTGTACTTTTCTCTGTGCCTCAGAGGGCATAATGCAGACAAATGTATACAGTAGACACACTATACTTGGATGAATGAGTAAGAGAGGCTGGGGGCATCAGTAATGTATCTAGGACTCTGAAACCAGTTGCTTGCGGTCACATCCTGACTCCATTACTTTCTAGCTGTGTGACTTTGAGCAAATGATACAAACTCTCTGAGCCCCAGGTTCTCAGTCATTAACTGTGCATAATAATTATATCCCCCTCACAGGACTTTTGTGATTCATTCAAATGAATCCATATATACAAGTATTCAAAATAGTACCCAACACATAATAAGCATTCAGTTAGTCTTAGCTATTATGACTCAGAATAGATAGCCAAAGTGGAGCACTTTCCTTTTGATACTTTGCATATACATATTTTCTAAAACTGTTACTCCAGAACGATCTGCACAAAATAATTGGTCAATGAGATCCTTCCTGCTGTGACGGTTAGATGAATATTATGGCTCTAGATCAGTTCCTGACACATAGTAGACATCAATAAATACCAGCTTGCTTTCTCTCTTTTCTCCCCTATCTTTCATGTCCTTTGCTTCATGTCTCTTTCTGATTACTGCTCTTGTTACTATTGTACTGTGAATAACTTTTTGGCTTTGGTAATCCTGCAACTTTGATCTCAAGATGTCTATTATTCTTTGGATCTTTCATCTTCATTTACAAGAAAACCTTGGCTCTGTTATCAGATAAGCCTGAATTTAAATCTTGGCTCTGCCACTGAATCTTTTTTTTTTTTTTTTTTTTGATCATCTGCAACAAGAGGATCATTTAATCTATTTCACAGGGTTGTTGAGAGGGTTAGGGTGATTATATGTCGTGTTCTTATTACAATGCTTGGCACATAGTGGGTGATCAAAATCTATTAGTTCCTTCCCTCCATGAAATGATTTCCCTCATTTCATATTTTTCTGCATGAATTTATTTCTCTAAAGGATGGAGATAAAATTCTTAATTGACTTTGAGCCATCTTTTTCACAGCATTGCAAATTTTTATATTCCACAAGAACTTGAAGTAGTTTTGAATCCTCCAACCTCTTTTAAGGAGAGGGCAAGGGCCTATATGAAATATAGAACTTTAGAAAACATCACGTCTCCCCTCAAAATAAACCTGTAATTTATTGGTTGTTGTAATTTTCATTTAAATTATTATTTGGGGGCATTAACCATCAAATTTCTCAGACATATTGAGAGCTGAGTGTGAAGTTCTCAGATCACAAATCTGAAATTTTAAGAAGATAATTTTATTTTCCTGTAGCAACTGAGTTTCTATTGCAAAAATCCCCTCAGGAGGACGAGCTCAGGCTGTAACTGCTCTTCTCCATTTATACAACCACCTCTGCTAGTTAGCCTGCCAAGAATTTGATGTCCTTATTTTCTGGTTGTGCTGCAACCCCCTCGCCTACCCTTCTTACTTGCCCCTCTCTTTGGAGGCAGTGGAACAATCCAGTCTAGCAGCCTGGATAGGGGAGATGCAGGATAAAGGTAATATGGGGGGGAAACAATTAATACTTCACAATATCATCCCACTACATAAGGATATTATCTAGATTTTTAAATATTTCAGTCTCAATTGGATTTAGGTTTCCTGTGAACCCAAAACACGTGTCTGAGACTGCAGTTTACATTGTCATATTAAAAGACCTTCTAGAAGGCTTTGATTTCTGACGGTAGACTTAACTATAGAATTTTTGTGCTCAGATAGTGCATGCTGAACAAGTATACTCATGGAAGTAACTGAAGACTCCTCCGTCTTCAACAATCTGGTTCAGTGTAATATTTGATGTTTCTGACTATATGTTGTTTACTCCTAAAGTCTTCTTTGACCCATCAAGAGGGAACTTTGCACTCCCAGAGATCCAAGTATTACTTCTATGGTAGCATTTAACACTCTGTTTGCCTTATCCCTTAATAGACGACTCACTGAAGCCCTGATCAGTGTCTATTTCACTGTTGCATCCCTAGGGCCTAGCCCAGTGCCTAGCTCATACGAAGAGTACAGACACTGCTTAGATGGATAAATGAACAAATTCACTGGTATTATTTAAACCTTTTCTCACCTACTCTCAATACTTTAGAGGAAGGGAATAAGTATAAGAAGTGTTGTACAGGTCTTTCAGTCCAATCATCTACTCAAAGTAAGAATCCTATATATAGAATCTCTACAGAGTCAGGCATTTGCTAAAATATTTCCAGAAGAGGGAATATAATTAGCTTTTTCCATTTATGGGTAGTTCACAGTTTTAGAAAGTGCTTTTTTTTAATTGAATCAAAATCTGCCTCTGATTCTATCTGCCCTTTGGAGTTTTGTAGATTTGCACTTCTATAGTAGAATTCTCCAATTTTGTTCAAAAGACACATAATCAAAAAGATTCAGAAGGTGGTAATAACAGTTCATCTTTGATAGACACCACCATCAGCTGGAATATCTGCCTTTTTCCTCCAATAAAATACACAAGTCTTGCTTTTGGACTAGTCATAGAAATGTCAGAAATGGATACTGGTGGGCATGGCTATCATATTCAAGGAGGGGAAATTACCTTGAGTTTTAGCCTTATCTTCGATGCGAGAGAAGCATTGCTTAGGTACTTTGTGATAGATTATATAACACAAGATGTGGATTCATTTCTGGTTGTTGTGGTATCTTATACTAGAAAACGCTCACCAAAATTTCTCTAGATGCTTCTGATCTGCCCCAGGATCTCTACTGCCTAGCTGTCATTCTCACCTCAAATTCTATGTTTGAAAGCCTAAAATCTTGTCAGTTGCCCAGTGGTAGACATGCCTCCCCTGCCGTGTTTGTCACACGCACTTCTGCCTCTCCAGTGAGACAGACGGGTGGCCCTCACCATTGGTGTGATTCAACTTCTGCTTCCCTTCCTCACTCCAGCTTCCATCCCATTTTCATCCAAAAGGCAGGCCGCAGCCATACTAAGTGTTTCTTAAATTCTTCTGTCATCAGTCTGTCACCTAATTTAAAACCCATGACGTATGGATGTCCTACTGCACCAGAGGCTAACCTCCTCTGCCTCCATCTCATGGTCCTCTCCTCTAACCCTCTACCCCGACTCTTACACTGCACAGCTTTATTTTAGCCACTGCACCTCCCAACCACCTCCCCACGCCACACTCCAGGTCCTCTCTGGTGGGGACCCTCTCTCCCTGCCATATACCTGTACCCAACCCACCCACAACCATGCTCCATTTGCATTTGTATGCTCGCTCTCTCCTGTGGGCCTGTTCTAAAGCCCACCTTAAGTCCTATTTCTTTCACAAATTTTTGTCCCAGTGATTCCAGGCTCTATTCATTTCCTTCCCCTTCTCTCCTTTACCATTTTTACTGTGAATTATAAGCAAAAGTAAACAAAACATATGTGTACAGTTTAACAAATGGTTCTAAAGAGAACACCCAGGTGATCACCACACGTATGGGAAAGAATATTACTGGAATATACTGGAATATCCTGAGACCCTGCCCTCTGCTTCCATGTATCTCTTCCCACTCAATTTGACAGTACTAATAGTCTGTACCTCATAATTTAGCCCTTATAGTAATTAAGTACCATCTTGCTTTGCCTTGTGGCTTAAGTGTATTGATTTTATTCCTCCTACTCAGTTGTAGGCTCTTGAAGGGCAGGGTCCATATTGACTATTCTTTTTTTTTTTTTAAGATTTTATTTATTTATTTGACAGAGAGAGACACAGCGAGAGAGGGAACACAAGCAGGGGGTGTGGGAGAGGGAGAAGCAGGCTTCCCACAGAGCAGGGAGCCTGATGCGGGGCTCGATCCCAGGACCCTGGGATCGTGACCTGAGCCTAAGGCAGACGCTTAACCACTGAACCACCCAGGCGCCCCCCATATTGACTATTCTTTAGAATACCCCACAGTGTTTCAAGCAGTGCTAAGTAAATATGAGTATTCAACAGATACTTGCTCATTGATTATAGACTAAGAAAAAGCAACAATGAGAACAAACAATATGTATGTTTATGTCCAAACATAAAAGTCTTTCAAACTCATGTAAACCTTTAGAAAATGGCACAGTTCTACTTTGCTAGGTTCTTTTCCCACATATTATGCTCCCTGGTTTCAGTTTTGTTTTTTTTTTTCCCTTTAGATGGCATTCAGCTTTCCTGGAGATTCCTCAGGGAATTTCCGGTTTTGCAAAGCACAGTGTACCAGAATACCTTGCCAATGAATAGAAGTCCACGACAACACTACAAAAAACACCAGAGATTCTTTCCCTTATTTCAGTAAAAAAACAAAACAAAACAAAACAAAAAACCCTGCTATAATCATGAAACAGCCTTCCTCCTCTACTGCACAATTCTCTCACAGAACAACTTTGCATGGTATCCAAAAGTCTTTAGAGTTAAATGCCTTAGCAAATGTTGGTAACATTCTATATATGGTAAGTTTTATCACACGGGACTTCCAGCAAAGACTTCATGCCAGTAAAAGGGAAGAAAAATTAAATGTATAATAAACAAATAAAGAAAAGTAAACATAGGAAATACATATTAACCAAAAAAAAAAATCTCTGAAGGTGATTTCTGTGTAAGTAAAAATGGGACTCAAGGAAATTATGTGGTGTATATTACATAAAGATGTATAAAGTATACCAATGATGGCATATCAAAATACAGTGTATAGGGCGCCTGGATGGCTCAGTTGGTTAAGCGACTGCCTTCGGCTCAGGTCACGATCCTGGAGTCCCAGGATCGAGTCCCTCATCGGGCTCCCTGCTCGGCAGGGAGCCTGCTTCTCCCTCTGACCCTCCTCCCTCTCATGCTCTCTGTCTCTCATTCTCTCTGTCTCAAATAAATAAATAAAATCTTTAAAAAAAATACAGTGTATATATTATAAGGCCCTTATAATTCTAAAATTTGGTCACATCTCAGAAACACTGAGCTGTTGGGCTAGAAAATTCTTCTTGCATAGGAGAATCTGAGATTTAGCAGCAGAAGGAACGAAATCCATATTTTTGTCTTATCCTGAAAACTTCAGTGACTAGGGCAAAATTCATTGTACTGAAGAATTATTTCTGGCTTGGGATAATTATAATGAAACAGCAGAGATAAGCAGGAAGAAAATCCACACTTATTGAAATAGGTTTATTTACAACAGCTTACATCACACACAGACCACTGAAACCTATATGAGGGAGTACAGTAAGCTACTCAACATGGCATCTGACAATCAGCACCCAATCCATTCAACAACTAAACTTAACTGTCAAACTTCAGATAGGAAAAGAAGGATGGAAATGATTCAGAAGAGTCAGACTTTTGCTTATTCAGTTAACAAATACTTGTTGAGCTTCTACCACGTGCCAGGCCCTGTTGTGGCCACTTGTGATATATCAGTGATCAAAACAGATGAATGTCCTTGCTCTCACGGAGCCTACATTCTAGTAAGGATATGGTGATAATGATTTGTACAGTGTGATATGCCACTTTTATGAATTTCAAAAACAAAAACAAATTGATATATATTTGTGTATGTATTTATTTGTGTGTGTATATATATATATATATATATATATAGTGGTGAAACCATAAAAAGACTGCAAGTAAACACAAGCCTCAAGATCATGGTTAACTTTATCTAGATAAGAAAGAGACAGGTCAATAGGGTCAGGAAGGGAAAAACAGGTACCTTCCATGACATTGGTAATATTAAAATTCTGAGGGTGGGTAATGGATTAACAACTGTTTATTTTATTATTTTGCTTTCCAATTGAAATACATGTTGCATAATTTATTTTGTACATATAAAATATGACATCATAAGGGTTTTTTGTTTTAATGAAAGAATAAATTTTTTAAAAAAAGAACAAGAGTGTGGAGTGTGGGACAAGGAAGTTAACCCATGTAATTATAAAATGGCAAAGAAAGACTTTTATTGTTTCTTTAAATTATTTTATTTCATATAAGGTATAATTACTTTTGTTACTATTTTTACTAGTTTATTCTATTTAGAAAAGCAAGACTTATAATACCAAGTGGGTATATCCTAGATAGCGCTGTCTGGAAACAGACCCTACATTAGTCATCTTGGGCTGCCATACCAAAATACCATAAACTCGGTGCCTTAAACAACAGAAATTTATTTTCTCACAGTTCAGGAGGCAGGAAGTTTGAGATCAGGGGTGACAGCATAATCGGGTTCTGGTGGGAGTTTTCTCCCTGGCTTTCCCACTATGTCCTCCCATAGGGAAAGAGAGTGAAAGAGAGAGCACACACGCTCTCTGGTGTCTCACTTTATAAGGGCACTAATCCCATCATGAGGGTCCCACACTTCATGACTGCAGCTAAATCTAATTAGTTTCCAAAGGCCCACCTCCAGATACCATTACATTGGGGGTTAGATCTTCAACATGAATTTTGGAGGGACACAAACATTCAATCCATAACAGATGCTGTGCAGAGGGTTTTTTGTGGGGTGTTCTCAGGAGACTTACTTACGAGGCAGAGAAGAAGAGTCAGGAGTCGGCAGAAGGAAAAACTGACCAGGAATGTGGTTGAACTGAGGCCTCAGCCAATTTTATGAGGAGCTTTGGAACTGGGATAGCCCTTCAGAAATGTAGTGGATTAGGGCGAGGGGGTAGTCATTGGTCCTTGGCCACTCCTTGAGGGGCAGAACCCTGGGCAAGACAGTACTCAGAGAAAGAGGCAGTTATGAGCAATCAGTAGCTGATTGTTCTAGCGGCTGGAAGATGAGTGTGTAAGCCCTGAAGAAATGATTTGGAAAATCACCACCATGTCTCCTAAATTTTTAGAAGCTAGAACATCATGATGGTTAAAACAGACTGAGGTTAAAATTTGAGGTCTGGGTGGCCTTAAGAAAGTTAGTTGAAATCTATTAGAAAATTTTTCATCTGTATATAGTGGTTGTAATGATACTAAAACAAGATTATTATAAGGATTATATAAATTTTAAAATAAGTAAAGAAACTTGTATAGTGCTTGATCCATGATTTCGATAAATGGGAGCTTTTACGACTACTGTATTAATAGCTTACATTCTTTCAACGAGATTGGGCATGTGCAAATAAACAATCAGGTGTCTCTGATATCACATAATTTGAGAAGTTTTCAGTACCTATTGATGTCAGTGCCTAGGAAGTGTTCTGAGTTGTAGTCACAATTATCAGACAAGTGTCTGAGATAGCAAATGGATTTAATCTCAAATTCCAACCAAGAGAATCAGTAGTAGCTGCTGAAGAGTGTGGTGTTAGGAAACTTTCTGAGGAGACATTCACTTGCAGTTAGGATTCAACTGGATGTGAAAGAACTTTGTGCAAGGATAAGTTAATAGAATTTATCTAAACCAAGGAAGACAGACAAAAATGATTTTAGAAAATGAAAAAAGCATAAGGAATTGTGGTATAATATCAGATGGTCTAACATACAAGCAATTGGAGACCCAGAAAGGGAGGGAAAGGACAAGGGGACATACAAACATGTTTGAAGCAAGAATGGTCTAAGATTTTCCAAAAACAATGAACGAATGCATGTTCATTTTAGGTAGTTGGCATATAGGTATTCGTTATATCAATCTACATTTTTACTTAATTTTTAACTTTCTTTTTTTTTAAAGATTTTATTTATTTATTTGACAGAGAGAGAGAGATAGCGAGAGCAGGAACACAAGCAGGGGGAGTGGGAGAAGGAGAAGCAGGCTTCCCACGGAGCAGGGAGCCCAATGCGGGGCTCGATCCCAGGACCCTGGGATCGTGACCTGAGCTGAAGGCAGACGTTTAACAACTGAGCCACCCAGGCGCCCCTTAATTTTTAACTCTCAGTATTGAAAAGATCAAGGTCTAAGAGAACAGGTTTTGGAATCAGGCTACATGTGTTTGAGTCTGTTCCATAATTATTAATGTGTCACCTTAAGCAGCTTTCTTTAGCTCTCTATGCTCTGCCTACTCATCTGTAAACTGGATGTAATCACACACATGCCTTATAGAGAACATTATAAAATAATAAATGTTACATTTTTAGCATAGTTCCTGGCACCTAGAAAGAGCACAATAAGTATAAAATTTCTCCTCCCCCTCTTCTCCTCCTCCTCAATTTCCTCCTCATCTTCCTCCTCATTCTCCTCCTTTCTCTTCCTTCTCCATCACCTAGAAAAATTCTCAGCAGTGGCCATGCCTATGCCCAAACACCAAATTCTTATCTGATACAGAAAACTATAAGGCCATTCCCAGGCCACCATAATTAAACAAAAAGTTGCTTCTAATGCATTATGAATGAGGTACCATACATGCCTCATCATGGAGAGGGTGAGCCAGCATGTACAGGGAAAAGACTGGAACAATCAGGTCTGTCCATATCTGAGGACGTATCCTCTGGTCAAGCATACCTTTCTGCTGAACATAGCACAAGGTCTGGAGAATAATGCCAAGCAGCCCACCACTCCTTGACTAAGCTTTTGTTCTGAAGAGAAAGCAAGACAATTCAAATAGCCCACCAACAACATTATGGTTTCCAACTTCCTTCCTAACCAAGCTTAGCATTTAGTTTGCTTTTCTGGCACAGCAATACACTAGAATGATATCTTGTTTGGTGAGTCTATACCAACTTTGGTTCCCTGTTTAATGGCCAGTGATCCTTTATGTTTGCACTGTTTTTCTCGATTGTACTATCTGGCATTTTTCCATACAGAAAAATAGTGCTGATTTTCTTGCATACACAGCATTAAAATTTTCATACTATTTATTTCCATTGGTTTTCAATTTCTTAGGAAGAGCTACATGTCTTCTAGAAATCCAGAAAATTTCTCTCTGTTCTCTTTTTTCCAGATTACTTCTAAAAATGGTAAAGGAGAACAGTCCCAGTTTTTATCCTTGGAGAAGCACTGTATACAGTTGACCTTGAATAACACAGGTTTGAACTGCATGGGTCCACTTATATAAGAATTTTTTTACAATACAGTACTGTAAATGTATTTTCTCTTCCTTATGATTTTCTTCGTAACTATTTCTTTTCTCTAGCTTACTTTCTTGTAAGAATACATTATATAATACGTATAACAGAAAATAAGTTAATCAACTGTTTATGTTATCAGGAAGGCTTCTGGTCAATAGTAGGCTATTAGTAGTTAGGTTCTGGGGCAGTCAAAAGTCATATGTGGATTTTTGACTCGACCGGATCAGTGCCCCCTAACCCCCCCATTGTTCAAGGGTTGACTGTATACTCTTTTTCAATTAGTGTTTATTTCTGCCTTGAGTTGTGATCTTCAAGGCAGTTTATCAAATCACACATTTGAACGCATTTAGTTAACAAATACTTATTTACCAGACATCTTTCTTGGTGATGGAGACACATTAATGAATATACCAAAAACATGGTGAAGATCTTGACTTTGTTGAGCTTACAGCTTAGTGAGGAAGAAAGACACAGTAATACATCACCCCTGATATGAGAACAACAGCCTTATGGTGACAGCCTAACGAGCATCCATGAGGTCAAATCTTTGTATAAGGTCAAATCCTTGTAACAAATGGAAATATCTATAAAACCTCCTGATGGTTCTTCTTCTCTGATTGAACCCTGACTGACAGAAGTGTTGAGCAGGTTTGCAAAGGCGTTCCATACCTGAGGGCGGCAGAGAAGCTCCAGGCAAGGCAGGTGGTGAGAGGCACACAGGGAGAGAGTTTGCTCTTGCGCTAAATTGGCTGAAGCCGACCTTGGACAGGTGGCTGCAGCGGTGGCTGGAACAGGAGGTGAGTCTGGAGGATCTGAAATGGGGCACAAGGAGGCGCCTGACACAGCATTCCATAAATAAGAGTGTTTATTGGATGCTCAGGAAATTCCCAGTGCAGTTAGGAGGGGATAACAAGGGGAGAATTTATGGTTCTCTATCCCCGCAGCACATTGCCCTCAAATAAATGTCATCACATTGGCTAGGGTAATTGTAACATTCCCTTTTTCTTATTAAAGTTTGTTCCTTACCTTAGTCTGGGATGATTTCAGGTTTCAACTGAATATCCATATTTGGTAAGGAGGCCGATGCCTCTGCTGCTGTAAAAAGTGCAAGTTGTCGCCATGAACTTGGAAAGAATTGTGAATGTTCTTCCTTTGGTGGTGTGAAGCACTGAGTCCATAAAGTCAACAACAGGGGACCTTGGGGAGTCTCTAAAAATAGGACGGCTTCTTCGTGTTTGGACAGCTTCCCAGCACTTCTCTCCTAAATGCATTCTTTTTTTTTTTTTTTAAGATTTTATTTATTTACTTTTTTTGACAGAGAGAGACATAGCGAGAGCAGGAACACAAGCAGGGGGAGTGGCAGAGGGAGAAGCAGGCTTCCCGCAGAGCAGGGCAGGTTTTGACACTGCTCTTATCTTGTAACTCTCACCTCTTTCCCTTTCTTAACTCATCTTTAGCAAAAGGAGGGGATTATTGCAACTGTAACAGCAATGTGACAAAAAAAGGGGCCTGGGCTTGGTACATATTCACAGCATGTGTGCAATGTTTGCAAATTTCCTGCTATGTTTTGCCTGACTATAAATGTTTACAACGTAAACCCATGCCTATTGTAAACAGCTGTTTTTACACTACTGAACAGAAACTAGGAAATCAGGGCTTTTGTTAACTAGCTTTGTGTCTTTGGGTAAGTAATGCAAACTCTCTGGGCTTCGGTTTCTTTTTTTTACATATAAGGCATTTTGGTTAAATAAATTTCCTTCTCTTAAGAAAAGTTTATTCTTTAGGCTTTCATTTTGCAATGAAATTTCCAATCAACAAAGAAGCCCAGAAAATGTCAGGAAAAGTAACATGATATCAAGTCTTATTAATATTCAGTTTCGAATTCCATTGATATTAATAATTTAATTTAATGGCAGTTTGTGAATGGAGTTGTTTATTCTCTTAACAGAGGAAAAAGTAACACCCAAGTCCTTATTATACTGGGACACATTGTTTTTAGATATTTATCACTTGAAAGCGGCAGAAAAAAATTCCTTTTTGGATTTTCTAAAGGAAATGAAACAATTCACCTTAATAGTAATAAGTCAGCTAAATGAAGCTTCCGCACATCATATTCCCTGGGGAGTACCTTGAAGGAAAGATCAAAACCCTTTTAAAATCCCTGTGGCCTCAAAAGCTTTCATTTTTCTTGGGAAGTTCCCCTGATTCATGGAATTCAAAAAAATCTAAAGATTCAGATCTGATGAAAACTGAAAGAAAATTCCCTCACACCTGTGTTTATCAACATTTTAAAAGAACGAAGTTTAAAATCTTGGTGGGTGAGCTGGTCCGGATATGAGACATTCTGAGACCATCTTCTTTGACCTGATTCCTATTGGATATAAAAATAAATCCAACCCAGCAGCCAGGAAGGACTACGCTTTTCTGCATAAGAATAAAATGGATCAAACTCTCTGACAATAATGAAACAAAAGCATGGTAAGTAAGGAAGGTGAGGAGGAGGAAAATAAGATCCTAAGTCTTAGAAACAAGAAAGAGAAACGTACCACCCAAGCCATTAGCTGTGACTGTCTGCACCATTGCAACACGGCCATTTCTTGCACGTCTGGTTCCCAGGGCTCCAATGGTTATCACGAACATGACACTCTGCGCGCGTGAGCGCACAGCTCAGCTTGAGGCTAAGTGCTTCCACATGCGCAGTTCAGGTGTATCTGAATGGATTCAGGCAAATCTATTTTCATGACAGTGCCAAAGATCCTCCTGGAAAACAACTTATCCTAAGGGAAGAAAGAGCCAGATGTTATGTGCTGAACCAAATATCAAGGCTTGGTCATCAGAAAAGAGGAGAGAAGAGAGATTCTGAGTTCACTCCCTCAAGAGACTCCTGTGTCCCTGAGATTGATGTCTTGCCCATGGACCCTTTCTGGGTCGGGGCGGGGAGAGCCAAATGAGAGCGCAAGCACGAACAGAGCATTTCCACGAAAGCTCAGCAAGGTATTGGTAGTCCTCTGAATAGGGTAATGCAAAACGGGGAAAAGAGGCATCCCTCTATTTAGCACAATCCAACAAATCGTTTTAGCACATCGAGGGAGAAGTGCACAGCAAGTGACTATAGTCCTCGGGTGGGATGTAGCAGATGCTTAAGAAGTAGCAGTGGGATCTGTTGGATGTCCCATGATAACTGACTGGATATGTTCAGTAACACTCTTAGAAATCCACTATTACTGGGGCGCCTGGGTGGCTCAGTCAGTTGAGCATCTGCCTTCGGCTCGATATTCAAATGCCTCTTGTCATCTCAGGGTCCTGGGATCGAGCCCCGCATCAAGCTCCCTGCTCAGGGGGGAGTCTGCTCCACCCCCACCCCCCGCCTCTTCCCTGCTCATGCTCTCTCTCTCCTTCCTTCTCAAATAAATAAAACCTTAAAAAAAATATAAAGAAACCCACTATTACTTCCAGAAAGTTTATAGGCAAAAAGATGGGTGTATTGATCAAGAGAGGCGAGGTGATCATAACAAATGTGTCATCTCTGCTTACAAGCCAATGATCAGAAGAAGTCCTATATCCTTGCCTAAATGCAAGTGAGCCAGGGAATATGGAGGAACAGGTGGCATCTCTGCCACCTTAAAGAGTGGATGCTGTAAGGAGCAAGCAGGTGGGGGCAAGAGCTAGTGAAATACACTCATCATTTGACCTCATTCATTCCTACATACCCATGAGACCAAGGAAAGTGGTCTATATACATACTTTTACGTAATTCCCATGATAGTCAAAGGAAACAAATTCAGAGAAGTAACATACCAGAAGTCATACAGAAGTCATACAGCTGTTCAGTTCTCTTTGACTCCAAATACGTTCTTTTTTTTATTATTCAGTGTTTGCCGTTATTTGCTTTAAAATAACCCCAAACATTTATTGAGTTCCTGTTCTGTTCTTTATTATCTCATTCAGTCTTTTCACCACAAACTAGTGAAGTAAGATCGGTGTTATTCTCAATGGGCACAGAGACTTTAAGTAACTTGATCTAAGTTACAAAGCCTATAAGAAGAAGAGATATGGCTGAGCTCAGATCTTCTGCCTTCAACTCTAGAGCTATTTCCATTCACTCTTTCAAACAATTGCACCCAGAAAGGTTGAGAATTTGCCCAAGGTCCCACTAAGAAGCAGCAGACTGGAATTTGAAATCAAACCACACAACTCCCAGTCTGATGCTCTTCGCATTACAATGTCTCTCTTCAATTAGTGACACAGATACTTCAGTTATACCCATTATCAAAGTCATCAGTTGCGAGCTATACATTTGGTTCCCTGCAAACTATTGGTTCATACAGTGACTGCTACTCTGGAGAATAATGGATTCTCTCTAATCTAAAACTTTATTTTTCATTCGAACAAGTCATTGAGCATCTCTAAAGCATAGCTTCCTTTGCCGTTCACAGACTGAACACAAATAACTTATCCATGAATTGTTTTATACTTGAAGTATGTAGGACAGATGCTTAACTGTAACCCATAAGATGTTTTTGAGGCAGAACCTATGAAAAAAACTCAAACAATGTCAATTGATGTAAGCTGAGAAAGAAGACAGGTGAAAAGCTATCAGGAAAAAAGGGTTTAAGGGAAGTATATATTAAATAACGGATTAAGATTGAACACAATTATTTTTTTCTAAATGTAAGGGAAAATGTATGTTATGAAAAATGGTAAGAAACAGAGCCTATGGTGAGAATTATTAAGGTGTAGGTAGAATCAAAGCAGGGAAGAGAAAACTAAGAAAGCCAAGAGGCATTTGAATATCAACTAATGTCCAGGGTACTTCTCATAGGCAAAATCCAGCCCATTTGTGTATAGGGCTTGAGACTTCTTGCAAACAGACTAAACTGTGCTTATCTGCAAATAGACCTATTTTCGCATACAGGCTCGATTTAAAAAGTAGCCTTTATAATAGGACATGTTTGTAAGATGGCCCACAGTCTCTATCTGCAAATTATTATGAAAACAAGGGATGTTAGATTGAGCTTTCACCATTTCCCCTAAAGGGCAAACAACTGACTCCAAGCACAGAGACTGTTCAAATGACTGCATTTAAATCCAAAGTTGATGCAGGGGGGTCTCATCTTGGGCTCCTCAGTAGAATCGCCTGAGGAGGAACTGTCAATAAACTCTGCCTTATGGGCCCACCCACAGTGATTCCAACTTAATTGGAGCAGAGGGGTCCAAGCAACAATATTTAAAAAAAAATTCTTCCCAGGTAATCTGATGTCTGTGGTATAACCTTCCACTGTCACTCCTGCTTGCATGTACATTTCCTTGAATAACTGCCCAGCCCCACCCAAGCAAACACAAGGAAAATCCCACCTCTCAGGAGATTAGCCACGTCAGGCTTTGACCAGTTGGAGTTATTAGTGTTATTTTTTAGTTTAGTTTATTGAGTGTGTTCTTAGCAAACGCATGTCATGGGTGGCACTGAATCACATTTTTAATAGGAGAAACCACATAACAAGCCAGTGAAAAGCCTTTTACTTTAATGAACATGGTAAAAACCTTTCCCACATCTTATTGTTAAATTTAAAACTTTATCTTGAGCAATTCTCTCAGTTCACTTCTGTGCCCTTCCTTGCATGTGGTATGATGCTCAGTGTGTCTGCTGTCTTTGTTCTCATATTCATCTATTCCTTTGTAATGTGGTAATTAGTTTTAAGTTGAAAGCCAATCCCAACTGTGAGGGCTGAGCTATTATTACTGCGGGCTAATGTACCACTAGAAGACCAGGCACAGTAAGAAAAAAAGTTATTCTTATGTTCTCTCACTGGCTCGTTATTACCAATAATTAGGGAAACACTGGGCAAAATTTGTCACTTAAGCATAAATGAGAATAGAGATGGAAAAAGGGCAAAGATTATTAAAATGAGACACAGTGAGTTATCAGGGAGCAATCACTAAGCCTAAGTCATTTTATGTCCTAGAAAAACAGAGGTTCATCATCCAAACCCTGATCCACTGGTGGAAGGAGAGTCTCTGGAATTCTGGTTATCCTCTGAAAAGACAAGCAAAACTGTGTGTGTGTGTGTGTGCACGCGCGCGTGCGCGTCTATGTGTGCATGCACACGTGCGCAGTTTTTGGAGACAGATACCCATCACCTTTACCAGAAGTTTATGAGTGAGGCATCTACACATTGGTTTGAAGGAGTATTACCTCCTCAAATCTTCTCTCTCTTAGCAGGTACCAATACTGATTCTTCTGACTACAGTTGGCTCTTGAACAACACGGGTTTGAACTGTGCAGATCCACTTGAATGAGGATTTTTTTATAGTACAAAAACTGTAAGTGTATTTTCTCTTCCTTATGACTTTCTTAAGTAATATTTTCTTTTTTCTAGCTTACTTTTTTCTAAGAATACAGCATATAACACACACAATATGTGTTAATCGACTATGCTATTGATAAAGCTTCCTGTCAACATAGGCTATTAGTAGTTAAGTTTTTGAGGATTCAAAAGCTATATTGATACATAGATTTTTGACTATGTGGGGGTCAGTACTCCTAACCACCACGTGGTTCAAGGATCAACTGTAGGTTCCAGGGTCAACTCTTCTTTTAGGATCTCTTTGTTGGTATAAGCCATAAGTACTTGATGCATTTCTTCAGTGTCCTTGCAAGGACTCTTAATTAATACATGCTGGGATCAGGCTTGCTTCTTATGTATGAAGCCCACTAGGGTCAGGATCTTAATTTCCTGAACAATAATTGCTTCATCTTCTCTTCCTTTTCCGCCTATACTGCCTCTGATAATACCTTTTTCTTTTTTTTTTTTTAAGATTTTATTTATTTATTAGAGAGCGAGCGAGAGAGAAACAGCACGAGAGAGGAGAGGGTCAGAGGGAGAAGCAGGCTCCCTGCTGAGCCGGGAGCCCGATGTGGGACTCGATCCCAGGACCCTGGGATCATGACCTGAGCCGAAGGCAGTCGCTTAACCAACTGAGCCACCCAGGCGCCCTCTTGATAATACCTTTTTCATCTTTTTTCTCTTACTTTGGCTTCCATGGCACCATCCTCTTCTGACTGTCCTCTTACCTCTCTGTTTACACATATTTGTCATTTTTTATAAACTCCCTATATTCCAAATATCATTAAAATGTTGGTCTTCCCTCCACGTTTTTTGCTTGGGTCTCATCTCTCACTACACACACCTTGGCTGCTTTACCTCATGTACCACTCCTCCTCCATCCTCCTTATCTCTGATTTTTTTTTAAATTTTATTTATTTATTTGACAGAGAGAGACAATGAGAGAGGGAACACAAGCAGGGGGAGTGGGAGAGAGAGTAGTAGGCTTCCTGCGGAGCAGGGAGCCCGACGCTGGGCTCGATGCGTGGCTCATGACCTGAGCCAAAGGCAGACGCTTAACGACTAAGCCACTCAGGCGCCCCCCCCCCCCTTATCTCTGATTGTGATGCCTTCTGAGGTCTAGCATTTTGTAATGATTTTTTGGCATTTCTATTGTAAGTAGCTCATAAATGCCTTAGACTTGTATTTCTGGAAACATGTCCTTCCCTGTTTTTCTCCACCTTGGTCAATGATACTCTTTTGCACATTGGTGTCTAACCCAGATATATGAAATTCATTGCTGATTTCATTTTTCTGGCAGTTTCCATGGACATTTTGTCTTTTTTTTTTTTTTAAACCCTCTTATTTCACCTAATTCCTTTTGTCCCTCTGCAGTAATACTGCCACTCTTTAGTTTGGACCTCTTTTCTCCTAAATAGGCTCTTATGTGGTTGCTCTGTCTTTGGCCTTCTCTCCAACCCGTCCTCTACATTTCCTTCCCAGATATATATATCTGACCATACCATTTTCCTGCTTAAAATTCTAGTGTTCTCTAAAGGTATAGCATTCTTTTGCTGAACAGTTCTTTGGAGAGTCTATAGAAATGCAAGATGCCTTTTCCAATGTCAAAGTCCTAAGGAAAAGGCTGGAACTGAAAAATTTGGAAACATTGTTAACTATTTGGTGAATTACTAAAAGATATCTCTTAAGTATCATTATGTGCTTAGCTATATCCATTTTATCTTAGAATATGATATAAAAATTACCAAATGTCTCCTTTTTTTTAAAGTAATCTCTACACCCACTGTGGGTCTCAAACTCAGGACTCTGAGATCAAGAATTGCATGCTCTACTGACTGAGCCAGCCAGGTGCCCCTCCTTACTTTTTTTTTTTTTTAAAGATTTTATTTATTTATTTGACAGAAAGACACAGCGAGAAAGGGGACACAAGCAGGGGGAGTGGGAGAGGGAGTAGCAGGCTCCTGGCCGAGCAGGGAGCCCAATGTGGGGCTCGATCCCAGGACGCCAGGATCATGACCTGAGCCGAAGGCAGACGCTTAACGACTGAGCCACCCAGGCGCCCCCCCTTACTTTTTTATCCATAAACTCTATCTCGCATCTACCACCAGATTGCACGCTTGATCTGTAGTCAGTAATGAGGATCTACCAGGTGCTAAAAAACTTTGCACTGATATTAATATTGTAATAATAACTCTCACTATTATGAACATTCAACAACTTTTTATTTTGCTTCTTATTTTTTGGTGTGTGCCAGCCACTATACAAGATAGAAGATAAAGACTTCATAATTTTTCTATAGCAAGTGAATGACAGAATTTTAGTGCCCCAAGAATATTTTCCAGAGATACCTGATAACCTAGTAAAGTTTATTTCAGGAACCATGCTATTACTGACCAAAGTAAGACATTTAATTACCCAACTAGCTTTACAATATCTAGAAAATCCTTACCACCTCTATTATCAGTAATTGACAGGAAAAAGGGAGAAATGACTTTGAAGTCTAAGTGATATAACAAGGGCATTAAGTAGTCTCTTAAGAAATCAAGGGGCTTGCCTTTTATATGAGTGATCTTGCTGATACATTTGTGCCAGCACCCATTTCTTTCCTTGAAAAAATCATGTTTTCTTCAAATATACAAATCCTATACATCTTTTCATGTTCTAACTGATGATGCATAGGAAAATTAGAACAGAATCTCAGAGTCATTGTAAAATAAGAAACTCTTTTTTATGCTGTGATTCTTTAGCTTTTCATGTTCCTACTTCATTAGAAGAATCCTTTTTTTTTTTGAAGCTTACTTACAATTCCTCTTCTCATTTCATCCTGTTAGAATCCTCAAGGAGCACTTAGGGAGATCCTGACTACACCACATGAACAGGGACCCATCAGTCCTGAATCACTGGAATTCCATCAAATTATACAAAATAACTCAGAAATTATAAGCCTAGAATAGAGCTATGGCTGCTCAGCCCTTAGTGACAGACTGATCACTGCCTTCACATTTCTGGAATAGACTCACAGCCTATATTCCTACAAATACCCAACAATTTAAATAATTAAGCCTATGAGCTTTTTTTGTGAAAGTTTGCCCCACAAGGCCTTTTCATAAGCATCAGCAATCTGTTAAAAATCCATGGTTTCTGCTCCTTGTTCTGTTGTTATAGCAACCATCATACCTAGACATATACAAAAAGACAAAAGACCACCACCTAACCAGCAATATCAAATTGTCATGACAATTTCTATTAAATACAAAATGACAAATCAATTTCTAACTGCTGAAGCATAAGATCAAGATAAAACCATCCTCTCTGATTTCTTTTAGCAAATATGGTAATGGTGGTGTTGGTGTTGGTAGTAGGTGATGAGATTGGAAAGGGGACATTGGAAGAGAGAGAACAACATTAGACACTTAGAAAACTGAGTTTAATTGGGCAAAAGGTAAAATTCAATGGTAACTGACACTGTCCAAACATTGAAACATTGAAGTGGCCAGCTCCTACGCAAGTGTAAAATATCAGATCCCTGTTTTACCCATCTAATAAAAAAGCTCACCGCATACGTTCATCTTTTGGCTTGAAAGAGCCACTTTAATAGGCTCCCTTGTGGCTGTTCTGATGAGTTGTTGCGGCAAAGTTAGGAGAATCTTAATGTAGAGCCCTAGGGTTCTAGAGCAAAATCATGCCATGAGCAGGGCAAATTGTTCACCATTCAGAAAAGAGCTCCGACCATGTTACCAGGCACACTGAAGACAGGATCTGACCATGAGGTAACCAGTATCATGTGGCCAGAGCTGCTCATCATAAGTTGAATTTTGTCAAATACACGAAGTCATGAGATCAGGTGGGCCCAGGAACAATTCACTGCAAGATAGAGATAGAATATCTGGAAGCAGCCATGAGAATGGGCCAGAGGGCACAAGTAAGTCCATGATTAAGTGTCCCACACCCACATATCACCAAACACTGTTACATGGGCCTTAACCTTACCTTACATATATAGCCACAGTGGGTAGAGGGATAAGATGTTGCCCTTATGGATACTTGGTTCCAAGTGTGGGTATGAGCTGAGAAAGGACTGCTGCATCTCTACCGTCCTATGGGGGGGGGGGGGGCGCGGCTAACATTCAGTAACCAGGGGAAGCCCTCCCACTGGGCAGAGCTTTATGGAGTGCTTACTTTTCTTTGTGTAGAAGTGGCCCCAAACAAGAATACACATAGACTCATGGATAATGGTGAATAGCGTAGCTGCATATCTAAGGGCCTGGAAAAAGACATACTTGAAGATCAGGAATAAGAAAGTCTCGAGGAGAGGCATGCGGATGACCTAAGGGAGGGAGTATGAAATTTGAAGATCTTTTTATCACATATTAACACCTCACGGAGATCACCTATTATGGAAGAGGCACTAAACAACCGAGGAGACAGAATGACTCAGCTAGCAGACATCATCCAGCCTCTGTCAACAGCCACTCCTGGGCTAGCACAATGGAATAGACATGTTGAAAGTGATGAAGGCTTATGTGCAGGGCTGATGTGGCTCCCATTTAGTAGCTGATCTAGCTACTGCGGCTGTCAAATGCCCAACCTGCCATATTCAGCTCCAACCCTTGAAGAGACCAAGCAGCCACTTGGAATAAACTTAGAAGCAAGGGATCAATTGAAAGATCATAAAGTCTCTTTTAGAAACTCATCACAGGACCAAGCTATTACACTGGGTCTCTGCTTGGAAGTTTTGATTTCCACTTGATAGTCAGATGTTAGAGACATTTATTTTAATCTTCCCTATTAAAAATTAATATTTTAGTCTGATAATCTTCACCAAATAAAATGTTGCTGAGTCTCACTCACTAAAATGGAAACTGTCCAAATTGAAATCAGTCATCGATCCGTCCTCAGCATGACTAACCCATTTAGGTTAGATTTGGGTATTAATGAAACCAAAGATGGAAGTCATTAACCTTTTTAAAATTTTTATTTTAAGAAGCCATATTTTATTCTTAGAATATCTATGCAGCAGAAGCTATCTGGTACAGACCATCCATCTGCTGCTTGCCATTCAGTCAAATTGATACAGTAGGTAGAATGCTATGGCACTTCCCCCTCCTAGCCCTTGGTTCTGGAACTCCTTAGTGTTATTCTTTGGTGATCCATATTTCTGATGTGAACTCAAACTAGGTCAGTGGCCACTACTCTTAAGAAGGTTAGCTAATGTAATATCACCATGCTATGATAAACCCATGCCTTAGACGTATCAAACACTGAAAAGGTTTTGTTGAATAAATTAATATGAACGAATAATTTTATAAAACCTAAGTCTTTATTTTGTAGGAGCCTCAGAAAATATTTTTAAATCATCTATATCCCCTATCTTCCACAACCAATCAATTACTCTTTTACTTCTTGACTATGTCCTTCTATACTCCATCTACTTCTCTCCAGTTCCATAGCCACCACCCTGGTCTATATCACTATCATCTATTGCTTGTAGTGCTGCTAATTACTCTTATGTCCCCTCCAATGTATCCTCTGTAGGGCTGTTAAGTGATATTAAAGTGAAAATGTGATCACTTTATACCCCTGTTTAAAACACTTTTTTTAAAAGATTTTATTTATTTATTTGACAGAGAGAGAGAGACAGCGAGAGAGGGAACACAAGCAGAGGGATTGGGAGAGGGAGAAGCAGGCTTCCCGTGGAGCAGGGAGCCCGATGCTGGGCTCGATGCGGGGCTCGATGCGTGGCTCGATCCCAGGACCCTGGGATCATGACCTGAGTCGAAGGCAGATGCTTAACAACTGAGCCACCCAGGCGCCTCTGTTTAAAACACTTTAATGATTGCTCATTGCTCTTAGTATAAAGACCTAAATACTCAGAAAACTTTTAATGGCAATGGCCTGATCGAATGATCTCATTACCATTTCTAGAAAACCCAATACTTATCCCATTATAGACTTTATTTTTGCTTACTAAGGCAGCATGAGCTTACAAAGATGAACATTTATTCATGATTTTGAGTGTAAACTATGTAATGACTAGATTTTTAGTTAACTCATTTTGAATAGAGTAACACCAGAGAGGGGTGAGATTCTGATTCTAGGAGGGAGACTATAATGTGGCATCCAATAAGAGGTGAGAGAAGAAAGTAATTCTCATGATTGGAGAGTTGGTCCTTGTGTCATATATAAATTGGGAGTTGCGATGTCTTCTCCCAAATCCCTTTTGATAATATAGATGCCATGTGCAGTACAGTTGGTGTACTTCACAGGAGAATACTCTAATCCTGTAGAAGTATGTTGAGACTGTAGGATGTGAGTCATGACAAAAATCTAAAGGATTACGATTTTTTTTCTTCTACCCCAGAGGGCTCAATTTTTGCATCTCTCCTATAGAAATTCATGTTATGAAGAACTAATAAGATGAAATAAGATAAAACCAACTATCCAAATATAAGATCAAGCATAGATCACAAAGTACTAATTTCTTCATTTAAATTATATGGTTCAACACTACATTTCATTCCTTTGAAATCAACCTGGCAGCCTCAAAATTTGTCTGAGTACTTTCTCCTTGGATTCTAAATTTCCTTGATAATGGACTGCATATGTGAAATCTATTTGGTCTATTTGCCAGTTTATTTTGTTTTGACCTGATTTAGTTAGTAGATCATTGTTTTTTTGCTTATTTAACTAGTTTTCAATATGTTACAAGGCAGAATAACCCCCAGTCAAATCTGCTACAAATATGGTTTTTACTTCTGTTTTATACAGAGGCTAGGTTTTTACCAAATTTATTCAATCCATCCATTTAAAAAATTGATCTAGTAAATACCAGTTATGGGACATTCTAAAATTATTTATATGTGTAAAAATAGCCTACTCCTATTTTTAATACATATTAGTAAGCTCCTATGAGTTGTTTTCTTTGTGACAATTATATGTGACTTCAGTCTTGCATATAAGGGTCAAAATTTCTTATTTTTCTATTCACTTTATTTTTTTATTTCTTATTTTCGATTTTTCTATTCTCTTTTCCATCACTGTAACAATGGTAATTACTTTCTTGGGCACATTTCCTTCCTTCTATTTCTTTTCCTTCACTTCATCTTCTTGTGTGGTCTATTTTTATTTGTTTTCCCCTGTGCATTTGAACTTTACAGACCTTGAACTTGGTTATATTTACCTCTCATATATATATACTTTCAATCTAGAAAAGGAGACTAGTTTCTAAAGATTGCATATGTTGGTATCTTTGTGTTCAGGCCTACTACAAGTAGGAGATGACTTTAAACACAAATTAGCTCATTATCACAAGTAATATAATTCTCACCAGTAACTATTTGGTCTTTATGATACTCCAGGGCTAATGTGCTTGCTCAGGAAAAACATTTAAATTAAATCCATAAATATAAATAATATGTTTAGATAAAAATACAGTCATACAAATTAATTCACAAGCAGTGTGTTGTACTAGTTCCTGCACGAGGCTCTGTGTCACACAACTGTAGTGTGAGGTACCAACAAATACTGAGACTCCATAGCAATTCTGGCTCTGCGGAGTTTCCCTTGTATCTCCAGCTGTTCAATGGTTATTCAAATCTTCATTAGTTGAAAGGTGGGAGACGGCACAACATCATGTTGAGGCATCACTTCAGCAGTTGAGCTCAAGGTTTGTGGGACAAGTCTGTACACCTGTTCTGTTATGGTAGTCAAGTACCTAATGATGACCTAGCTTCAAAATCAGGTCCATTTCATAGTGCTGTTGACTTGACTGACATGTCTTCTAAATTTCAGAACTTCTGCCTCTGCCCCTAATATGTGATCATTCTCAACGTGTGTGTGTGTGTGTGTTAATGTTAATTACTCTACTAGTTCTGACCTTCTTAACAATCCTCTCCTTCAGTCCTTCCCTTGGCAACTGATCATCTGAATATTCTGATAACAGTACATTCTCAATGTGCCTGATTCTTTACGACCTTAAAAATCTGACTCTTCTTTTTCTGAAAAAAACAAGGCTCCAGCTGACTCTTTATTTTTAATGAATCATACAGATAGTGTAAGTCATTTGGGAGGGAGAGGTAAAACTGTGTGCTTTGCTGCACATCCCCCTTCTTCTGCATCCATCCTTGTCCATATCCACCCCCACATCCCTGCCATGACTGGCTTTGCGTCTCGTCTCTCCTCTCATCTCCCAGTGGCCAGAGCAAGTTGGCCGCTTGGAGGCAAAAGTGCTGAGCTTTCATAATTCTGCACTGGACAGTTATTGGCTTCAGGCTGCTGGGCACTTTCTGTTCTCAGGGAAGCTGGACGAGGGATCCTAGTAGCCCAAGGGTCGTTTCTCTGGAGAAGGGTTCCTATGCCAGACTTCAGGAGTAAAGCATGCAGAAACTGGGAAACAGATACCCAAAATTCGTAAAAGGGATCTGAAGGCATCTGAGTGAAGTAACACAGTGACCATTATGCTAACTGTCCCTGTAGGTAGTGCGTGACATGTCCCTAGGTGCTATCTTTTGCATGAAAGCATCTACTCTCCCCTAGGAAAAGAAAAAAGGAACCGGCATTTCCTTATGCATTTGAACTTGTTAATACTTTATTTATTTTTTTAAAAAGATTTGTTTATTTTTTGAGAAAGTAGGAGTAGGGGCAGAAGGAGAAGGAGAGATAAAACCTCAAGCAGACTCCCTGCTGAGCACAGAGCCTGACGCGGGGGTCAATCCCAGGACCCTGAGACCATGACCCAAGACAAAACCAAGGGTCAGATGCTCAACCAAATGAGCCACCCAGGTGCCCCAAACTTGTCTTTTCTTTCTTTCTTTCTTTCTTTCTTCCTTTCTTTCTTTCTTTCTTTCTTTCTTTCTTTCTTTCTTTCTTTCTTCCTTCCTTCCTTCCTTCCTTCCTTCCTTCCTTCCTTCCTTCTTTCTTTTCTCTCTCTCTCTCTCTCTTTCTTTCTTAAGATTTTATTTATTTATTTGACATAGAGAGAGAGTACAAGCAGGGGCAGCGGCAGGCAGAGGGAGAGGGAGAAGCAGGCTCCCTGATGAGCAGGTAGCTGGATGCAGCTCCATCTCAGAACCCTGAGATCATGACCTGACCCGAAGGCAGATGCTTAACCAACTGAGCCACTCAGGGGCCCCAAACTTGTTCATTCTTTAAAGAGACATTTATGTTGCCTGGTTTGTGGTATTTATAAAATTTGTTTTCCATTGAAATTGCCACTCATAAATTTGCAGACATGTACTAATTCAGAATATTTAAATTATTTATTCAATAAAATAAGGAAATATTTACTGAAAAAATGCTCTGTAAGTTGTAGAAAAACTGAAGTAATGTATGTGATTGTCTGGTGTGATGGCTCTTTATGAATGCCTCTGGCTGTTGGCCAATTTTGCATCAGTTTAACAAATTTATTTCAGCATTCTTGATTGCCTGTGTATGGGTCCACTCTGAATTCTTCAAACCAGCATAACATCTCACTGGTTCCCTCACAGATTAATTCAGGTGAATAAAATCTTTGACACTTAAATTAATTAATTTTTCTACAAGTTCCTTTATTAATAAAGCAAAGCATGTAAAAGGACAAGTTCCCCAAATGATCCATATGATTAAAAGTGTAAATTCATTCTAATCTGAAAAAGAAAACAAATGGCAGGCAAATGTTTGGGCCATAGACATTTTAATCACACAACTGTAGCAGCTGAACCACATTTGACTAATTCTTTGGTCTCTGTTACTGGAAGAAACCATGCTGACTGCAGTTGATAGGCTGTGTCGTAATACACAGTTTGAGGTCAGAATACACATTAAAAATAACCATAAAATAAGAGGAATGTTTTAAAGTTATGTGACAGAATCAAGGCAGATTTTTTTTAAAAGGAAAAGAGGCTAAAAATATTCCCGAATAGCTGATACTTCAAAAACCAGATTATATATAATTTAGCTGCACATTTTAGTGTATTCTCTCTGTGTATGCGATCACATACTCTTCACCTGCTCCCAACTCACACTTGCTTTACGCCCACCAAATCATGTGCTATGTAGGTATAAAAAATAAATAAATAGCAGTGTCTAAACACAGACAGGAGGTTTTTAAAAAATTAACAAACACCACGATGAAAACATTGAACTTTTTCCCCTCTCAAAAGACAAAAGAATGGCAAGGCATTCCATTCACAAATATGGCAGTTAGATAAAAACAAAACAAAACAAAACAAAACTTCACACACACACTCAAAGTCTATACTGGATTTGGTCACTTTACTAAATCATTAAAATAATAAAACTAATGAAAACATGATCATAATTCTTTTAAAGCAGTAAAGGCCAGAGACAGTTGGAGAAAGATATTCATGTGCAAGTATAGCACATCAGTGGTGTCAAGTTATCTTACAAGAAAATCACCAGATACTCAGTAATCAAGGACACTCTATTGACATTGACTTTGGTCTGAGACGTCTTCACTGGCCCACTCCTATTTGGACTGAACTACTGAAAGGAACATAGATATTGGGCAGTTCGGATGGGCCATACTCCTCCTTAGTCCTACACTGAGAATGTTCCTAGGGCCATCAATTCACTTTACAAATGGCTGTTTGGGAAGATTTTGACAAAACTCTCAAGAGACTATAGCTAATAGCCATCCCAATGGCAAATATTCTGTTTCTAGCCTGGAATGAGAGAGAAACAGGGAAATACAACCCAGCTTAGTTGTCTTTACAAAGCTGAGCTGCAAGCACTGAACTCCCAACTTCTGCATTCCCTCATTTTCTAGGACTTGTTCTAAACACAGCCTTCCTCTTGCTAGTGAAATACTAGCTTGCCTCTATGGAACTGCTCATTCTCTCAAATTTCTGGTACCAACATGTGCTTTGTTTGTTTTACTATTCTGTTGTTTGGTAGTTCTGAGAGGATCTACTTAAAGAACAATGAATCATGGAACACTACATCAAAAATTAATGATGTACGGTATGGTGACTAACATAACATAATAAAAAAATTTCATTTATTCAGCTATACTGAATAAAACCGGTTTGTACTTTAAAAAAAAGAATCTTGGTGTTCACGGGTTTAATATTTAGGAATATGAAAAGTGGTGGAAACTATTGATAAGCAGGTGTTGGTGGCAATGGAAATATTTTGAGTAATCAGAGAATTTTTTTTAATGCATCCTATTCAGTGAATGCACAGCAGACAGTATTTTATTTTCAGGCTTGTTACCCAAGAATTGTTCCTCAGGGAGATGTTGGCAGTTGTCTTCAATATATCACCATTAATGGTGCATTAGCAGAGCACGACCAAATAGTTACTACCCTGCTCATCTCAGGTGGCCCTCATTTCTCTCTGTCTTATATGCAAAGTCTTTCAGAAATCTGTTTACTTAATCAATGTAAGGAACATATGGAATAATGCAAAGTGGTTTAAGAAACAGATCCTCAAAAAGAAGGGGGGGAAATCGGAGGGGGAGACGAACCATGAGAGACTATGGACTCTGAGAAACAAACTGAGGGTTCTAGAGGGGAGGGGGGTGGGAGGGATGCGCTAGCCTGGTGATGGGTATTAAAGAGGGCATGTACTGAATGGAGCACTGGGTGTTATATGCAAACAATGAATCATGGAACACTACATCAAAAACTAATGATGTAATGTATGGTGATTAACATAACATAATAAAAATAAATAAATAAATTCCTAGGTTTGGAAGGACAAAAAAAAAAAGGAAGAAAGAAAGAAACAGATCCTCATAAGTAGCCAAATTTAGTTGTTCATTATTCCAAGGAAATTAATTCTATTTCAGGTTCAATGATAGTGATGATCATTAGTACTATTTGCGGAATGTTCCTGTTTCTGCCCCCATTCTGAGCACATAGTAGGCTTACACTTCCATGCTCTTTCATTGCTAGGAAGGAAATCATGTTGTCCGTTTTGCCCAATGAATTATGAGTAAAATGATATGTGTCATTCCTAGGTTAGAACACTTAGTTTTCACAGGGAGACCCTCAGAACTTTCTCTCCCTCTGCATGATGATGGGTAATTTTAAGGTAAAGATAATGGCTGTTCCATCAACCTGAATCCCCCCCACCCTGACCCCACTGCCTCCAAATGGATATGAAACACAAATGAGGAATACATCTTCGTTGTTTAAAGCCCCTGAGCTTTTGGGGTTGATTGTTAATCCAGGTCATTCTAACCTACCTTCACTGATGTCTATACTCATGAAGAAGTAGAGTTATAAATTACAAGTTGGATGTAACAGGAGAAGGGAAACACCTTGGGGTAAAGGGCATATCTGACCACAGAGATTTCGGGACTTCTCTCTTCACAATCTTTACTTGGCTCAGACTGGCATTAAGCTTCCTTTAATGGTGGCATACTTCAGCACAAAGTGTGCCGCTAATAACATACTTTTCAGATAGCTTCCCAGTAGGGCTCTATGCAGAAGATAACATAGTAAGGCCTAAAAATAGTGTGGTTAAAATATGTTGATGCCTTGAAGTGAACTGTCTGCAATTCTAAATTTAATTCAGCTCATCACACTCAGCACAATGGTGGAGACAAACATCATGTAAGATACATCTTTCTACTCAGGAGCTCAAACTTGTAAGTAAAAAAAAAAGCACTTATTTTTTAAGTATATTGTGCTGTGGACTTAAATATATTTCTCAATGAATCCTTAAAACTTTATGGGACAAGCATTGTTGACAATTTATTGGGTTTATGTGCAAAACATGGCATTATGTGCTTTTTTTTCTTCTTCATTTATTTTTTATTTTTTATCTTTTTTAAAGATTTTATTTATTCATTTGACAGAGAGAGAGACACACATACAGCAAGAGAGGGAACACAAGCAGGGGGAGTGGGAGAGGGAGAAGCAGGCTTCCCGCCGAGCAGGGAGCCTGATGAGGGGCTCGATCCCAGGACCCTGGAATCATGACCTGAGCTGAAGGCAGAGGCTTAACGACTGAGCCACCCAGGCGCCCCAGCATTATGTGTTTTATATACATTTATTTATTCATTTACCAAAGCAAGTACATGAAGAGGAAGCTGAGTCTCAGAGGGTTTAAGGAGAATTTCCAAAGACACACACTAGTAAGTGACAGATATGGGATTCATATCTAGGTCTAATTTCCAAGTCTGCAATTGCCCAGCATGGTGGTGGGTGCTATGGCGGGGTTAGCATTAGGAATTTAGCATCTGTTGGGAAGATGACTAACATTTTTTGTATGAAACTGAAAAAAGCTCCAGCAAAGCTAACTACATGTAGCCAGTACGTTCTCTTTGAAAGAAACTATTCCTCGGAGATTTTCCCCATTGTCCTCTGTTCCAACCGTAGCATCTATGTAGTGGGACCTCATGATTGTTGGGGGTCTATGGGATTTGGAACCTGGCTGGAATGTCTTTTCTTTGACTTTTCTATCTAGATAACTTGTACTTATTCTTCAAACTCCGTTCAAATATCAGCTCTTCAGGAAACCCTTTCCCACCTACCCAAGGCAAGTTCATCAGTCTCTTTAGGGGACCAGCAAAGCACTTTTCTCCCACTTATAGCATCAACTTCATTGTGTTAGAACTTAGCTGTTCATAGGTTTCTCTTTTCTACTAAACTGGGAGGCAGGGCCAAAACGTCTTAAGCATTGTTCCTGTGAATTGCATAGTGCTTGGCCCATGGCAAATGCTCCAAGATGTTTGCGGAGAAAAAGGAGAAAGTTTTTCTCCCCTTCATATAGAAATTGCCAGTCCAAAATGATAACTCAATCATAAGACACAGACACAGCCGTCCCATCACAATGACTTGTGCCTTTGATAACTGGATTTTAGCAAGTGTTCCACTGAAACAAAACAGGCAATCCTCCAGCATGATTTTGACACAAATACCTAGGTAAGCAGCACTGCTATTTTGAGCATCTTGTCATCTCCCACTTGTCTCCAGAGCGATGTAGAATGAGCTCCGTGCCGTCACTGATGATGATTTAGGAATTTAAGCTTTGGGAGCTACCACCGCTGTTTGCCTTTCTGTCCCCCACCGCCCTCAGAGCAGACCCTCCGCACCGTCAGAAGTGTCCTGATTCAGAGCAAATCAAGACAGATGGCACAGTCCTCATGCGGGATTTTGATAAATAATCTTCATAGCTCTGACTTAACGGGACATTTTTCTCCATTGGTGCATGAATATTCATGAAGATCAAGGCGCGCGCGCGCACACACACACACACACACACACACACACACACAGTCTTTGCTCAGAAAAAGAAATACACAGCAAGAATAAGAAAACCACACACATCTACAGTCATTTGCTTTGGACCCATTCCTAGAAACTTTTGCTTCCATTTATTACCCTTTTCCCATCCAGAAAGGCCCAATTTAAAGTCTCTCTGGTCCAGAGAGCTTCTTCCATGCTCAACCACAGTTTGCAGTATGAGGCCGACCCTGAGTCGTTCTTTCCAGGGGTTCAATACTTACCATCGTCAATATTTTCCCCAGTGATTACCAATTATGATAATATGACACTGCCAAAATTCATTTATCAGTCATCTGTGAGTTTTCCCCCTTGTAGACAAATCTGTTTATATGCTCATATTCCAGTAACAGAGAACATATGGATTGACTCATTCTGCTGTAGCAGTTCAGAATCAACAGTTTGCCTAAACTTAGCTAATTAAACCTTAAAATTAGATAGCTGATTATACTCTCTGCACACATGGCCGGAATATTTGGGAACAAACTTATTATCGCAATCCTAACAGCTATTATGGTTTATTTTTTATTGATGGCTCTTCATTCCTGCACTCGCAGTTTTAGATAGCAAGCATGATTCAGAGGTTATTTACTCAGTTCAGCATTAGAAATGTGCCCCCGAACTGTGCTGATTTATCAGCGTTTTAATGTTACAACACATATGTGCATACGTGTTCCCTGCTAACCAAAATTAGGAGAAGATGAGATTTTGCACTTTTATGAGTTGAAGTTTATCTATTTGCAAATATACTTATGTAATATATTTATATACATAATAAAAAAGATGAAGGAGGTGATTAGTGTCTTCTGTTGTCTAATAAAAATTCATAAGAGATCTTGCTATGCAGTTTGGATTATCAAGGCTGCGTTGCTGAGACAACTTTCCCATTAAAACTACAACAGCAGCAGACTGGGTGTCCGGGGAAATTCGACTGTGAGATTTTGGAAATTTTACCTTTCTAAAATGCTTTTTTCATAGCTTTAAAATGAGAGGATCGAAATCAAAATGCTCCTTAATAACTTCTTCTCTTTTTTTCCCTCTTGATCCTCTTCTCTTTCTTCTTTATTTTGCCATTGAATTCTGTGAGAGCTATTAAAATGGAAGGCATCCACGTGTAACTGGAGGAACAGAATTCCTCCAACTCATTCTCAGGGGCATTGCATGTACAGAGCTCCTAAATGCATATTCTTTCCCCTCAACTCACTGAGTGTGAATATGCCTAGAAATGTTATTTGGCCCAAAGTGGTAAAATCTGCTAACTGCAACGTTTCTGCCAGTTCCTTGATAGGTGGATGGATTTGAAACAGGAACTCAATTTTTTTTTTAAAGATTTTATTTATTTCTTTGAGAGAAAGAGAGAAAGAGAGAGCCACAAGTGAGGTGAGGGGCAGAGAGAGAAGCAGACTCCCTGATGAGCAGGGAGCCTGATGTGGGACTCCATCCCAGGACCCTGGGATCATGACCTGAGCCGAAGGCAGATGCTTAACTGACTGAGCCTCCCAGGCGCCCCAGGAGCTCACTTCTTTTTCAGACTTATCCCTGAACACAGCTTAGAAACCAGATGATGACCAAAATGATGAACAAATGGATCCAGCTAACACCTTTGCTCATATTGTTAAGGGGTATTCCTTTCATAGGCAAGGGTTTGCACGGATTCTGTTGCATATAGGGGAGATGTTTCTTTTTTAATATATGGAACTAGGTTATCCTGTTTCCAAGAATAAATATAGGTCTTTGAGAGGTGTTTTGCCTGCATGTGCATTTGATTCATTGACTGGTACGGCTTCTTCTTTTCTGGATCTCACACTGTGGGGAGATTTCAAAGGGGTTCACACTCTCAGAGCCAAAGTCCCTCTGAACCATCTCGTTAAAGCTCCAACAATGGGTTAAGCTACACTGAATAAATCAGTCTTCAGAAATGCATTGCGGGGGATTTTGTATCCCACAAATTGTCTCATGGGGAAAGGAGATGATGAATTCTGGTGCAACTTAATATCTGTCTCCGAATCTCCATACAGTTCTAGTGGCAGACAATTTGACCTTAGTCATTTCTGTATGTTTCCTTTCCAAATCCCATAATCTCAGATTTGTGAAGTGCTATCATACCCAGAGTATATAGGGGGAGGAGCCTATGTGGTGTCTGCTCCTTTGTCCACTCCAGTGATTGCTGAGAACTCACCATCCTTTACCATGTGGTCCCTTCAGATCTTCCCTGATTCCATGCCTTGGTTCCAGGAAATAAAATATTTTGATAAATTGCCATTGCTCCCATTTTCCTCAGTGGAACTTGGCACCTTCCCTGCAGCACTATGAGAAACCAGGCCTTAGGTCAGCCTGCCCCAGGACACATAAAGTTCCCTCACCTGGGCTCTCTCCCACTCCCTTTTTCTCTTTTTCTTTTGCTTCCCTCTCTTTCTCTTCTCTTACCCCCTTTCTCTTCCCCTGCTCCCTAGGCCAGGGGAGTCTGCTGAGATTGAACAGGCTAGAACACACTGGATAGCTTCACACAAATATTTAACAGACATCTCACACTTCACATGTACAAATCAAGGCTTCTGAGTTTAGTTCCTCAAACTGCTACTTCTTCAATGTTCCCCATCTCAGACAATGACACTTCCTCACGTTCAGAAGGCAAAAACTTGGAATCATGTGTGATTCTTTGTCCTCATTCTCCTTATGCCAAGTCTTCACCTATTTGACTCTTGAATCCAATCCTTACATTTTCCCTTGTTTTCTTTTGTATCATGGAGGGACTGACTCCAGCAGGCTGTACTTCCCAGGGTCCCCTGGCAGCCAGCTGTCAGCTGGACTTACCTGAGAGGCATCGCAGTGGATTGTAGAGCAGGAACAGAGAGAGAAGACAGGGTATTTCTCCCTTCCCTGTGAGTAGGCCTCAGTAATGGCTGCTCCAGCCACCCCATGGAAAGACCCTCTACCTTCCAGTCTCTGCTAGATGGCCCTGGCTTCTGGACTATAATAACATCACTTCTTCACTTCATCCCTCCAACAAAGAGACAATAGTGGCTTTCTGCTATACTAACTTCTGGGATGTTTCGTCACCCTATGTTGGCTTCTTGGCTCTTCCATCACTTGTGTAAATAATTCCTCCTTAAGTTTCCTTCCTTGCATTTTATTGGCCAGAGTTATTGGCTCTTTTATTGGCTGAAGCATGGCAAGGGGAATGGAATGAAACAATTTGCTTACACTAGTCCCCTTTCATCTCCTGGGACTGGGGAATGGAAGAAATGGAAAGCGTGGGACCTATGTACGGTTGAAGCCTCTACAAGGTTCCAGGTGATTGTAGCCACATGAAAACAGCAGCCCGGGGTAGCTAGATCTTCCAGTTTTCAAGAGAAGTCAGAAACTCAGATTTTATGTGAAATATGTCTAATTATTAAATGTCATCCCAGGTTTTAAAAAATCCTGTATGAGCCCAGTAAAATATATCTGTGGACCAAATTTAATTCTGGGGTCTCTGGTTTGAGATTTGGTTTAGGAAGCCGGAAAGTAACTCCCAGTCAAAAACCTCCTCTGGGGCAAAGAAGAATGGAATCAGTTAGCAGGTTGAACAAAGGTAAGGAAAAGGGGAAAATAAAGGTTAAAAAAAGAGTCAGACTGGTCTCAATATTATCCTGCCGCAAGGTTTCTCTGAGTGATAGTCTATGTGAACTTTCAGCTACATCAAGGTGCTAAGATTGGTTTTAAAAGGAGCTAGAAGAGGGTAGTTTTATTTGGGTTTTATGGGTAAAATAAGAAGAAATGGTGTCTGGAGGAAGAGGGTAGATGGGAGTAGAGGGCCTCCTTCCTTATAAAACCTATCATGCTATCTTTAAGGTAAAAGGAACACCATGTAAGGAGAAGCAAAAACCCATCAGAGACCATCTATCAAAGCTCTTAAAGCAAATAAAGCAAAGAGGGTAGGAATTGGGTTGACTTGGATGTATTTGCACACATAGACTAGAGTAGCTTATGCTAGAAAACCAGTCAAATCACAAAATCGTTCAAACTTTACTTTTTTTTTAACCAGTGGCTCTTTTGATTAATTAGGGAAGTCTTGATCTGTACCTTTAGGCACAAACTCTGTCTATTTGATAATATCATGCATGATTCTACTTTTGTGTGTTATCAAGCAGAACAAAACTAATCATCTGCTGGGGTTGTCAGTTCTCACGGGATGATCAGGCCTACTTCTCAAAACCAGAAGTTTCCATAATTCTAAATAATCATCAGATCTTTCAGATGATAAATGGAAGAAATTCAGCTCTGCCTATGGGACTGGCTCCTGAAATTGCTTTCTAGTTAAAATAGATGTCTAGAAGTGCATCCTTTTGATGGTGAAAAATGCCTGCATGCCAAACATACAATCCATTCCTAACCAATGAGATTTGGTTTAAATGATAGTTCAATAACAGAAACACTGACAATAGAATTTGAATATTGGAGGAGGGAATTTATATGAAAAAGAGTGAGGATGGTGGTGACAGGGACTTGGTGAGTAAGAACCAGCATAAAAACAAGGCATGGAGAGAAAATCCGAAAGAGAAGAATGACTTGGGGATAGAAGGTTGGAGGGAAGAAGAAAAAGAAAATTCCAAATTTAAAACGCAAAACAAAGAAAAGTAGAGAGGAAACTGTGGGAAAGGAAGATAAAAGGCAAGAGAAGCAGGATAGGAAGGGTTATAACAGTAGCAGGAAAATGTTTGACCCCAGATCTGGAAAGTCTCATAAATTTTGCAATGAGACATATGGTTGAAGAAACTGGAGGTCACTCCACAGAATGTATAGTTGGCACAGAGTTGTTTTTCTTATGTTCTAATGCTGACTTCTGAGTTCTGCTGCCTCCTTTGCTTTGACTTCTGCTCTAGATAATAAACAGGTTGAGTTGGTGGGGGATTAAGATGCAGTCTTGGGTGCCTTAATTCCAATTTTCTAAGTGTAGCTTGGACAAAGGAGAAGACTTCTGCCAAGTAGGATCTCCATCTGTGTGGCAAAGGACTCTCTGAGGTGCCTTTGAAATAATACCTTTCATTGGGGAACACAGGCTCCTCACAGGACACTGAGGCCCTAGGGTCACTGGAGCACAACCAAAACCTATTAATTACAATCACAAATGTCCATTTCTTAAAACCTTTCTCATTTTGTCCTGCTTTGCTAAAGAGCTTTTGATTATACTGCTTGACAGACCTCAAATGGTATTTTACTGCAATTTTTACCCTGCATCGGGCAGACAGCAGCCCACATAAACAAAATATACACTAATAATCTGCTCAGTGGCTAGAGAAAGCTTAAATACAAGGCAAGAAATTGCAAATAAAAATAAAAATACAGCATATAAAAAACTTCTATAAATAAAAAACAAGTTTAAACGAGTTTAAAAGAAGACAACAAAGCTAGGCGAAATATATCATTAAATTTATACTTCTGAATTGCCAAAGTAATAAATGCTTATGATAAAAAATATATATCTATACATATATGTTTATATATATACACAAGCAATACAGAAATATCTACGGAAAAGTGAGAGTGACTTTCTCTCTGCCACCATGACCCACTTCTCACCCTGTTAACAGTTTGTGAACAATTCTGTGCATGTATGCCCCAAGGATCTCCACCAGCCCCACACCGCTCTCCCATCACTGGAGGGTGACCTCTCACCATCGAATGTAGGGAAAGGGGAGATACTCACGAATGAAGGTTTTCTGAGAGAAATATCTAGTCAGCAGAATATCTTAATGCCTGTGCTTCTCCTTGGGTCACATTCATGTTGCTACAGATCACCCTCTGAAGCCCTTAGATAACCTTCGGCAGGATGCTCTTTGCTCCTTTATATGAGCCACAGAAGGACTAACATGGAGTTGGCTGCATTTCCCTTTGCTGCCCCATCTCCTTGTCCTCCACAGCACCCCCGGGGGCGGGGTGGGTGTAGATTTTACTCAAGTGGAGAAGCTAAAAGGGAAGCAGAATGCTGTGTGCTAAATATAACTCATCCTAGGTTTAGGGAAAACAGAAACCAAGGAGTTGAAACCTTCAAAGGGACTCTATCCATGGGCAAAACTCAGTCTCCCTTAGCTTCATATTTTGAATCTCTTGAAAACTCCTAACTTCCACCATGGATTTTTTTTTTTTTTTTTTTAGGAAAACACAAACTGTTACCCTTATGATGGTCTTACAATTGAGTTATTCCCAGGAGGCCTTAGCAGGACAGTCAGTGATAGCTGTTGATACAGAAGTCCTACGCAGCAAACCAGGTGGATAAGATTAGGTGGAGGCTCTGAATTTAGCCCCGTTCGGGCCCATTCGGAATTTTCCTTACCCACATGACTCAGACACCTGTTTATTCTCTTGAACGTATACTAAATATCTATTTCGGAGAAACAGAAATATAATCTTAACTGCCTCACAATTTGTGAAGTGTATATTTCTCTTTGGAGTTAGTATTTCACATTATTTTGCAGAACAGAATCAATTGCTTTTTTCCGTTCTTAAACCCCCTCATTCTCAAGAGTTTCCTTGAACAGCAATGTCCCTTTTAATGGCTATACCCTTAGCTAACCAATTTAAAAATTAATCTGGCTTATAATAACTCAGTTAAGTTCTTTTTTCTTTTTTTTTTAAAGATTTTATTTATTTATTTGACAGAGAGAGAGAGTTAGCAAGAGCAGGAACACAAGCTGGGGAGTGGGAGAGGGAGAAGCAGGCTTCCCGCCAAGCGGGGAGCCCGATGCGGGGCTCGATCCCGGGACTCTGGTATCATGACCTGAGCCGAAGGCAGACGCTTAACGACTGAGCCACCCAGGCGCCCCAAGTTCTTTTTTCTTTCTTTCTCTCTCTCTCTCTCTCTCTCTTTTTTTTTTTTTTTTAGAGAGAGAGAGCAAGATTGAGAGCAGAGAATCCCAGACAGGCTCCATGTCCAGCACGAAGCCTGATGAGGGGCTCCATCTCAGGACCCTGAGTTCATGACCTAAGCCGAAATCAAGAGTCAGATGCTCAAATTCAAATTCTTAATTAAGAATTTAACTAAGGGGCGCCTGGGTGGCTCAGCTGGTTAAATGTCTGCCTTCAGCTCCGGTCATGGTCTTGGGGTCCTGGGATCGAGCCCACGGCCGGCTCTCTGCTCAGCGGAGAGTCTTCTTCTCCCTCTCCCTCTGCCCCTCTCCCCACCCCCGCTTGTGCTCTCTCTCTCCCTCTCAAATAAATAAATAAAATCTTTAAAAAAAAATGAATTTTGCATTTGAGAGGTATAAAGACTAACTTTATTTGTCCAATAACTACGACAGGCACTAATATATAGTGTTCCATTTTACTAAAGGGAATAATACTGTACACAGTTTAAAATTTGTTGGGAAATATATTTGTAGAAAAAATATAAAAGTGTTAATATCCTTAATAAAAAGAGTTCTTATAAAATCCATAAGAAAAAAAAGTTTGTAATAGCTAAATGGGCAAAAGACCAATACTATTTATAAAGATACATAAATCATAAAATAAGAGTGTTTCTTTCTGTAAATATATAAATCAAAGTACAGTAGCAATAGGACATCATTGCTGTCCATAACATTCACAAAAAAAGTATTTGAATTAGATGAGTCCACTCATCTAATCTTAGTAGAATTACAATTTAGTAGAGCTGATCTGAAAAACAGTTTGGCAATACGTATCAAGACCCTTTCTCCTAGCACTTCTAACTTATTAATCTCTTCTAAATAAATAAGAACTTTTGATAAAAAGTTTTATGCATAAAATATTTCTTTCAATGTTAATTAAAATATCTATAATTTAGAAACAACCTAAGTGTCAAATATTAGGGGACAATACAAGTATATTATGGTACACACATGTCACAGAATATTATGTAACTTTTAAAAATGTTTACACAAAATGAGTGAAAGGGAGAGGGAGATACAGGCTGCCAGTTATGGAATAAATAAGTCACAGGAATAAAAGATACAGCACAGGGAATAAGGTCAATGATATTGTAATAGCATTGTATGGTGACAGTTGGTAGCTACACAGTGGTGGATGTAGCATCATGTATAAACTTGTCAAATCACTAAGTCATACACCTGAAAACAATGTAATATTGTGTGTCAACTACACTCAAAAAAAATTTTTTTAACGTTTCTGGAACTTCTTTTTACTAACATAGGAAAAGACATATGATATAATGTTTAATGAAAACTCAGGTTATAAAATTATTTTAACATCAACATAATACTATATGGATTAATAATTGAATAAATAATAGCTAATTCTAGTTATTTGGTGGTTGACAATTTAACACATACTTCATCCTTTGTTATTTTTTTCCAGAATTTTCCATAATGACTCTTATCATTAGAAAAATAACCCTTTGTATTTAAAAATCACGAACAGAGTTAACATGGTAGCTGTAGATAACATATCAGTGATAGAAAAAAAGTGGAAATAGGATCTGACCCAAAGGCTTTCTGACTCAAGCCAGAAAGTTTTCAAGACACAGTCACATAAGTTTCAAATGCTGCTGATCCGTTGAAATATCCATCCATATTACTTTATAATTTACTTAGAAAAGAATATTTTTCCCCAAAAGTTACAGTGGACTAGGCACTTACATTTAGAACACTATTATATCACTATATCACACTATTACAAAAAAAAAAAACCCGCTAGTGCTTATCCTTATAATATTAATTAACACTGATGTGTATATTAACAAGCACATAGACAAGAAGTAATTCACACTCTCAGGAACTGTTTAGGTTAAATATAAAACTATGTAAATGAAATAAAATATATCCTTTAAGAAGGGGCCATATAATTATTTAGATTTAGATAAATTGATTACAGATTCCTGTGGGAAGCTTTCACACTGGGTGAACGAGATGGCCCTATTTAAGAAAATCTAGATGTCTTATAATAAAACCACTGCTTAGGCAGTTAATCTAGTAATGCTCAGTGGGCAGACTTCAGGATGAATTCAGCATTTCTGAAAACAGGAAGTTCAGTGTGAACTGAGGAAGCAAAAAATCCCTATATCCTTTTATTTGGGCAAAAAGCCAAATAAGTTCATGGAAGTTCCACTTGACATTAGCATTCTCTACAGTAAACAAAAAGTTATTCACATAGTTATTCCTCGGGCTGAATAGGATTGTTCTTCGAGATGTTTCCCAATACCGTTTAGTGGTTGAGAATGTAAAATGTAATAAAACCCTACTGGGCAAAAGGGAAGATAATTGAAAGCTCTTTTGTATTCTATTTTCTCATCTGAAATGGTCAGTAGATAATTAAACCAAAAATGGGAGAACTGTTTGTAATATAGTCACCTAATCAACAAATCTTTATTGAGCACTTGTTTTAGGCCCTGGAGATACAACAGTAACACAAGACAACACTCCTGTTCTCAAGGAGTGGTGATCTAGTAATGGCAGAGCACATAAGGAAATAAAGACATACTGTAATTTCAAGGAGTAGTAAGTACTGTGAAGAACAGATAAAGCAGGATAAAAGTTAGAGTCACAGTACATGGCTTCGTTAAGACCCACTGTAGATAGAGAGCATTGGAAAGGCCTCTCAGGGGAGGTCCAATTTAAGCAGAATTCAGAAGGAAGTGAGAACAAACCACACCATGATCCAAAGGAAGAGTATTCCAGGTAGAGCGGAGAAGAAGTGCAAAGATCCAAGGTGGAAACAAGCTTGACACACTTTCAGATGAGTAAGAATGGTTGAAAGAGAGTGATCGGGGAGGAAGAGATGGGTAAGCCCCTATATTTCTCTAACTTCAACCACTGTTTTGTGCCAATGACTTGCAGCTTGATGTCTTGAGCTCTGGTTTCTTTCCCAACTCTCCTCCATATATTCACTTAGGTAATGGATATCTTTATTTACATAATCCCTGTAATGAAATTCTGTGTAATTCCTATTTTAGTGACTTGTCGCAATCTTTCCTTTGTCAAGCCTAAATCTGAGAACCTTGGAATTTTCCTTTAACTTTTCTCTCATTTTTCACATTGAATCTATCACTATCTTCTATCAAATCTTCTTTCTAAAGTTTCTTATATCCATCCCTCTGGCTCTCTCTGATAGTATACTGAACTAACTTCTGAATTGTATACTGAAATTACTTCTTAACTGGAATATCTGCTTTCAGTCTTTTCTAAGATTCGGTCTTACTGAATCACTTTTAATACCCCAAATGTGCCGTCCGAATAGACTTAAACAGAGATCCTTGCTCCCGATTCCTTCATAGACCGGATACATTTCTCACGGGAGTTGCATATTGGATGAGAAGACCCTGCCTCTCTGTTTTAGGGTAGTAGTAAGGGAAGGATGAAGCTGGATTGATTAGATTCCTTCCTAGGAATTTTCAAACTACCAGTAAAGGAAGAGAGTGTCTCTCCTCTCAGGTCAGAAAACAATAAGCCCCTGAGTCCAGAGTTTCTATCACTAGGCCTCATATCTCATGGAGAATCTCATCTGAGAGCAGAAATTTGGCCCATAAAAAGAAGCAGAGATGAAAGATGGGAAAAAGTGTCCTGAGTTTGTGGTTCCAATGATCTAGCCCTAATCTTCCCAAGGTTTAGTTAATGTTAGTTCAAATAATTCCTCTTTTATCAGGTTGAATTAGCTTTCTAGTATCTGTAACCAGAGTCCTCACTATTGTAGCCTTGCCTTTACCCATCCATTTCTTTTAACTTGGCCTTCTGCTTGGAGGGTTCTTCCTAGTCTCTTTCATTTGGTAACATTTAGCCATCTTTCAAGAGCCAACCTATGTGTGACCATCTCTGGGACACTTTCTCTGGAGTCTCTGGTATGCTTTGAGTGACTTAAGGAAAGAGACTCTTTTATTTCTTAACATCACACACAATTTGTTGAATAAATATAAGAGGAAATGAATGAATGTATCTCACACCAGCTTGTTATTTTAAGAGTGTGTCAGTGGCCAATGTTGCATGCATTAAATCACTTATTATACACTTTATATGCATCCAAATACTCTCCAAAATCCTTCTGCCTTTAAGTCCATAGGTATCTACTCAGATGTGTATCTTCCTGACAAATTTTCTTCCGTACTGTCTTTTACAATGCTTAAGAATATCCTTCCTTTATTATATTCTAATTTCAAATTCCATCTGTCTAAATCTCAATAATTATAAAATTTTATTTACCACCATGGGTTAAAATGTTCACATTATTTCTCATGATTTTGGCATTAACATATTAATCTATAGGCCTTATGTCTCGATTTTAAATAATTGGCCATTTTTCAGTCCTTTACATTACCACTCTATAGCATCTGAAACTGGATGACTCTGTATCCTTGAAAAATCCCTTTTCCCTTAGCTTCTGTGAGAACCTCTTTTTTTTCTTACCTCTGTAGTGGATGGATGCTGATTGGCTCAAATTCAAGCAAAATTTTAGGTTTAACTTTCTCTTTGAATACATTTGAATGAAGAAGGAAGCCATGAAAAGAACCAAAGCTTGTGTGCTTGAAACTTCATAATCATTAAAGAATCTCCCTTGGCTTAAGATCAGCTGGAGTGAGTAGTGTTTAATGGGGTTGAGTATTCCCAACCTGCTCTGTCATATCCTGGTTAAGTATAACTACATCATGATATATCTTTGTATCGATCACGTTGACTCTATACACAACCAGCTCTGTGATTCAATTAGGCAATGCGCTCGTAGATTCCCATCCTAGGCTGTTTCTTATATACTCCATTCCCAAACCACCACTTCCTAGTTAAGGCCATCATTACTCCTGTTTTTCTTTTTTTTGAAAAGTTTTGCCTAATGGCTCTGCCTCCTTTCTTATAATACCCTTCTACTCTTTGTAGTGCTGAGCGAGAAATACTCCCAAAGCACATCCCAATTCAAATAACTTTGTGTTTCTTTTTGCCTAAGAATAACATCCATATTCCTTAGGGTGACATTCAGGTACTAATTTAGGGTAGTAGTAAGGGAAGGATGAAGCTGGATTGATTAGATTCCTTCCTAGGAATTTTCATCATTTTAAATATTTGATTTTAATCCCCATTTTGTCCCCGTCATTTTAAATATTTGATTCCAACTCAACTGATCAGGGCAAAGTGTCATACAATAGCATCTCATGTTTGTTGAGTGTTTATCCTGTGCCAAACACAAGTCATCCTTATCAGGGTGATCACAAGATTTGACCTGAAGTAATCTTGGTCCTAACCTGACTCTTGCTCTGTCCTCTGTCATCCCATCCAACCACCAACCCCATTATTTTACTTCCCTTCTTCTTTAGTCCTTGTGATTGCGGCATCCTGAATTTTTGACTTCTCTGGTTGCCTCTTGCCACTTTGTTTTTCTTTTTTCTTTTTTTTTAGTTCTGTCTTCTCATCATCATGACATTTGCCCAGTCTTCCTGTTTGTTAACTAACCCTTTGGCTTGTCCTCTGGATGCTCTCATTAGAATTACCACTCCAGGAAACCCTGCTGGCACTGGCCCCAGCAATTTGGGCTCTACTCTGTTCTTTGGCTTTGATACCAGAGGGTGGGCCCAGGGTGTTCCGAACCTAGCCCTCCTAATTTATTATAAAATCTTACCATAGATTTCCTAGAATCTGAGGTTTAAAAGGAATTCTAAAGTCTCTAACAGTACAACCCCTATCTGAGTTAAAAAGCCCTATATTCTTTCTATTATTTTGCTGTTCTTTATAATAGGATTTCAAGTATTTGACGGCAGATTTCATGTCCCTAAGTCTTTCTTAATCTAAACATCTCAGTTCCTTTAATCACTATCTCCAGCCTGACTGATTTCCTTTTAATTAGCCGCATTTAATTACTGCCTTTTAAAATAAAGGATGGTGGACAAAATTTTAAAACAATGTCCTAATTATGTTCTGACCAATTTAGACTAGAATAATGTTTATATTATTTACTATCAGCTTTTACCTAGCCTTTTCCATGACGCAGATTGTGAATCAATGTATTAGCTACTTCCAGCTTCAGCTTCAGGCTCATCCCGCATCTGAATCACGAAGTTGGGATCAGAGAGTGCCAGGCCTCTTACCCCAAGGGCAGCAGCTTTCACTAGTCTCTCTGCGGAAATGTACAGATACACGCAGATTGTTGGCGGTATGTCCAGATATGTTCTGAGGGCCTGAGGGTTTGAGGGTTATGCACACTGCTCTCCTGCTCATTTTAACATCCACTCCTCTCCTGTTCACTTAAACCATCTGAATGCCCATAAGCAAGAGAGATTATTCGAGGGGAAACCTTGAATCTACGTCAATTTACTTTTCAGTATTGGTAGCAAATTCCTTTTCACACACACTGATTGACACACACCAGTGTGTCTATCACAGATGAGGTTCCCCCACATATGAAGCTTCCTGTAGGTAACTGACCCATTCACCCAGGACGTTTTCTGGAGTCATGCAATCGGTTTATTTTAACTGTTCCACATCTACCCCCAAAGATTAAAAAAAGCTATCAAACCCTTGCCAAAATTCTGATTTCATCATGTCTATTGCATTCTTATTTAGAAGCTTCATGAAAAATGAAGACTAATTTAGTTTGGCATAACTTTCTTTCCCCTTTCAAATTCTAGTTATTATTGTTCCATTTTTATTTTAAAAGCTTTAGAATCTTAACGAGGTGTATGTCAAGCTCCCCATTCAATGCTGTTTGGCAATCTGCCTCCATTCAGTAGAATTAATCAAGAATTAGTGGTGATTAGTGATTTCTTTCTTTCTACGTGTCTTTCTTTTTTTTAGTAAGTGGTTATGTGATTCTTTTCTCTGGTGAGATAACATTTCCCCATCCCCAGAACACACCCTGCCTTTTCTGCCCCCCCCCCCCCCCCCCCCCCCCCCCCCCCCTTTCTTTTTGGGTCCCCTGTCTAAAATACCCTGTTAGGTGCTATTATGTAACTGTGGCTGTATGCCTTGGCTCCTCAGCTACAACCAGAGTTCTCTGAAGGTGGGGGCCCTTTATTAAACTTCATAGTGTCTAGTGCAGAACAAAACGTGTGGTAGAAGTTCAGTAAAGACACACTTTCTGAATAGATGAATGAGAACGCACACACACATGTATTTTATGTATGTATATATATTGTGTTTTCCACCATGAATACTGTTGCACCAAATATCCTAACATACATGTCCTCATGGACTGATGCTTTTATTTTTATGGTAGAGAGCCCCAGAATGAAGTTATTTGGGAAACACATAAGGTCAACTTAGTAAATATTCTACTAAACGTATCCTCTGTATTTATAAGTTTCTTTACTTGTACCTATTTCAATAAAATTATTCAGTTCCTCTATGACTTTGCTAATCTTTTGTCTATTACAGATGACCAGTTCTGAGAATGGTATATTCAGGTCTTCCACTGTAATTGTATTTTTATCATGTTCTCTTTGAATTTCTAATTTCTAATTTCTTCTTTTTAATGACTATGTCATATTCCCTCATGATGTTTTATAATTTTTCATCCCCTATTGATGATCATTCAGTTTATTTTCAGTGTTTTGTTGCTCTGAACACTGCTGCAATAAAGGATCATTGTTCACATGACTTTGTAGCCAGAGATTTTATTTCTATGGAATAGATTCCCAAGAATGGGATTATTGGGTTGAAGAATACGTATTTTTTAAATTTTAATAGATATTTCTAGTTCACCATCTAAAGGGTTGTATAACATTTTGATCAGCAAAGGAAGATGTTGCTCCAACATCCTTTCCAACAAAATAGCTTTATAACTATTTTCAACTGTTACCATCCAATAAAAATGTTGTGATATCTTACTGTTATTTAATTAGTATTTCTCTGACTACCAGAGTCTGAGCATCTTTTCATAGATGTTTGTCATTTTGCTTTGCTCTTCTGTGAATTACCTGTTCACATCTCTACCCATTCACCTCTTTGTTTTCCACCTCCTTTCATTTCCGTTTTAATTTGTTTTCTAGAAATGGCATATTGCTACATATTGTTCATTTGGCTTAAGCAGTCTGGAACATTTAGAGTAATGAAAGGCATAACTTAACTCTAACTCTTCCCTCTTATTTGTGGTTATTTATTGTACAGAGTGATTTTTTCATTCCTTTTTCTGATTTTTCCCCAATTCTACTGCATTTTACTCTTTCGTTAATGGTTACATTTCTTTCCCTTATTCACAGTATCAGGCATGTGTTAATTTACTATTTATATGAAGAAAAGATGTCAACTTTTTCCCCAAACAAGGATCATTCTCCATGTTCCCACACTTCCTACTTCCCCAGTAGGATCTTGGGATGACCAAGATGGGGGAAAGTATTCCAGGCAGAGGTCCAAGTTTGAGCCCAGACACGGAGGCAGCAGTGAGAGTGTGTGTCATAGTGGGAGAAGATAGAAAACATGGAGGGGTAGAGGGTCTAGGATACCACTGTGAAGAGCTGGGGCCTTTTATCTCTAGATAACATGGATCCAGCCAAGGTTGGGTCAGAGACCTTTATAAATGTGAGTCTGATGGTAGGTGTGGGGCACACTCCAGTTACCCTGGAGGGGGTGGGGGCAAGAATCAAGAGACCACTCTCTGCAGTCCTTTGAGTGGGAGGGACAGGGGCCAGCAGGGCTAGAATGGGAAGGAGAGATGCTCAGAAAGTGAGAAAGAGTGAGTGGGCTTCGGTGGTGGACTGGACAGGAGGGGTGAGAGAAATGAATAAGGAGTTCATGATCTTTTCCCCATTTCCCATTTCCTTAGAATTCTTTGAGTCATATATAACTGTTTTCTTTGGTACTGTAGTGAACTGTCATGAACTACACGGCTGAAAACAGCAGAAATTTCTTATTTTGCAGATCTGGAGGTGAGAAGTACAAAATGGGTCTTACAGGCTTAAAATCAAGGTGTCTGCTTCCAAGAGCTCCAGGGGAGAAGCCATGTTCTTACCTTTTACAGCTTCTACAGGCCGCCTGCATTTTTTGCCTTGTGGCTCCTCCCTCCGTATCCCCCCCGTCTCCCCCTTATAAGGATCCTTGTGACTACATTGGACCTACTTCAGCGATCCAGTATAATCTTCCTATCTCAAGATCCTTAACTGTATCTGAAAAACGCCTTTTACCATGTAAGGTAACATGTTCCAGGGATTAGGACATGGACATCTTTGGGGAGATTGTCATTGTTCAGCCTACCACACAAAAATTCGGACCAAGCCTCTTTTCCAAAATGATCAGTTTCAGCTAAGCACACGTTAGCTAGATATTGTTACTATCTGCACCTTATTGCCTTTTCTGTTTGGTGCAATACCACTAATTTGGTATCAGGCTGGGTCTCTTTGGGCAGCTTTAACTCTTTCTCTCTTACTTTTACTAGTATAGAACACCACAGAGAACTCAATTTGCTTTTTAAAATAATTTTGTTTTTTGCTTTTTCATTTTCTTTCCTGCTACCTTTTTACCTCCTTATCTAAAAGTTTCCAAATTCAAAAGTACAAATAGACATAAAGATCAAACATGTGCTATACTTTAGGTCCAAAGCAATTTCCTCAAGAAATTGCTTATGATGGCAGATGGTCATTTAAACATAGTAACCCATATGTTTCTTTTAAATTCAACAGAAAGAAAATAAGTGTCTAGTGAACAAAGCTGGATATTTAATATAAGTAATCCGGGATTCCTATGCTCTTCAGATAAATATGCTGTAAAAATTTATCTGGGCAATATTATCAGCCTTTCTTCCTTCCCATAACAAAACAAGGAATGAAGATAAATTTCTTTTTTTAGATTACTTGCCATCTGTCCTTCAAAGATGTCTAAGCCCGTGGAAGTCTATTTTATGTCCATGAATGAAAGGTAGCAGAGCACAGAGAATAACAGAGAAGGTTCTGGAATCAAACTGTGGTCAACCATAGCTTCATCTATTACTGACCTTGGGACAATTACTTAAGCATTTTAGTTTAGTTTACCTGTTGGTCAGATAACAGTAGTTAGCTGGACTGTGGTGAGTATTAAATAAAATAGTTCATGGAAAGTACTTAATCCAGGACAGGCATGTAGTGAATTCTCAATAAACATTAACCATCAGTTCTTTTTATTAGCTCCCATTAAAAATGTGCCAGACACATCAACCAGATTTGTTCTCCAGCTTTGTTCAGCCTGAAAAACAGATATACCCCGGAGCCATGTAATGGGACCACTGACCAGGGCCCTGACTCCCTGATGCATTTCATTAATATTGGCCTCAGCCTCATTTATTGATTAAGAAGAAACAAGTTGGTTTATGCTATCATTATCCTGAGATCCTGAGGATATATTTCTTCAAAAAGAAACAGCAAAAAAAAAAAAGACTTCGTCCTTTAGATTTTCTGCTACTATTATCCATGCTTCTCCTTTCTCTTCTTGGTAAAGCTATAAAAACTTTTGTTGAGGGCGCTTGGATGGATCAGTCAGTTAAGTGTCTGCCTTCGGCTCAGGTCATGATCCCAGGGTCCTGGGATCAAGCCCCACATCGGGCTCTTTGCTCAGGAGCTTCTTCTCTCTCTCCCTTTGTCCCCCTCCCCCAATCCTGCTTTCTCTCTCTGTCAGATAAATAAATAAATAAAATCTTAAAAAAAAACTCAAAACTTTTGTTGAAAGACTCCTAAAGTTTCTCTACCTTGTTTGGAGAGCCTGAAAAATTAGAACTAGCTATGCAAATACATCCTGGAGGATTTGCACGGCAGAAAGAAGGGCCAAAAGGCAGACTTTGATAGCAAGGGTGAACCTGGAAGAGACATAGGATAATTTCCTTATGTGATAGACAAAATTCCAGAGCTATTAGGTTGGAAATTTCTGAGCAAATCAAATGAATTAATAAATCCAGATGTTCAAACACGTAATTTAAAATAATGATGTGGCAGTTTTCCTCTTTTCTCAGGATTTCCTTAAGTCCTTCGTTACCTGCTTCAGTGTGTTATCAGATGTAAACTGTGTTAAGACTGGAAAAGAGTGAACAAATGATTCTTGGGACAGAAAGTCAATATTTGCAGGAGGCACCAGTGCTGGGCTGCATTGCTGGTGAAATTGTCTCTGGACCTGGAGGTTCAAACCTCAGCATTTCACATCAGTGTGGGATTTCACCACACAGTGATGGCCAGGTTCTTCCTGACTCCAAGCCCCATGACAGTGTGGAGGGATGGTGTACATGTTCTTCATGTCATCCTCCCTCCCTCCAAGTCCTCATGGCCTTATTTAGAAATTCCACAGCCTTCTTAGTGGCGAAAGGTTGGTCAAGTACTTCCTTCTCCTTTTTATTCTCTTCAGAACGAACATTCACATACTCAGAAGGCCAAAGCGGCTGCCTCACCCCATGTCTGGGCCTCAAAGCCCTGAATATTTATAGGTCTTCAAGAATTCCAAGTCTCAAGTTCAGGTGGAAGGCTATTTTTATGGGTTGCCTCTTTGTTTTGTTGACTGTTTCCTTTGCTGTGCAGAAGCTTTTTCTCTTGATGAAGTCCCAAAAGTTCATTTTTGCTTTTGTTTCACTAGCCTTTGGGGATGTATCTTGAAAGAAGTTGCTGTGGGCGATGTCAAAGAGGTTACTGCCTACGTTCTCCTCTAGGATTTTGATGGATTCCTGTCTCACATTGAGGTCTTTCATCCGTTTTGAGTTTATCTTTGTGAGTGATGTTAGAGAATGGTCAGATTTCATTCTTCTGCATGTGGTTGTCCAATTTTCCCAGCACCGTTTATTGAAGAGACTGTCTTTTTTCCATTGCATGTTTTTTCCTGCTTTGTTGAAGATTATTTGACCATAGAGTTGGGGGTCTATATCTGGGCTCTGTATTCTGTTCCATTGGTCTATAGGTCTGTTTTTGTGCCAGTACCATGCTGTCTTGGTGATCACAGCTTTGTAATATAGCTTGAAATTGGGCAACGTGATGCCCCCAGCTTTGTTTTTCTTTTTCAACATTTCCTTGGCGATTCGGGGTCTTTTCTGATTCCATACAAATTTTAGGATTGTTTGTTCCAGCACTTTGAAAAATGTCATTGGAATTTTGATCGGGATGGCATTGAAGGTATAGATTGCTCTGGGTAGCATAGACATTTTAACAATGTTTATTATTCTGATCCATGAGCATGGAATGTTTTTCCATCTTCTTGTGTCTTCTCCAATTTCTTTCATGAGTGTTCTGTAGTTCCTAGAGTATAGATCCTTTACCTCTTTGGTTAGGTTAATTCTGAGGTATCTTATGGTTTTTGGTGCTATTGTAAATGGAATCGTTTCTCTTACACTGTTGGTGGGAATGCAAGTTGGTACAGACACTTTGGAAAACAGTGTGGAGGTGCCTCAGAAAATTAAGAATAGAGCTACCCTATGACCCAGCAATTGCACTACTGGGTATTTACCCCAAAGATGTAGTGAAAAGAAGGACCATATGCACCCCAATGTTCATAGCAGCAATGTCCGCAATAGCCAAACTGTGGAAAGAGCCAAGATGTCCACCAACAGATGAATGGATAAAGAAGATGTGGTATATATATATACAATGGAATATTATGCAGCCATCAAAAAAAAAAACCCGAAATCTTGCCATTTGCAATGACGTGGATGGAACTAGAGGGTATTATGCTAAGCGACATAAGTCAATCAGAGAAAGACATGTATTATATGATCTCACTGATATGAGGAATTCTTAATCTCAGGAAAAAAACCAAGGGTTGCTGGAGTGGTCAGGGGTGGGAGGGATGGGGTGGCTGGGTGATAGACATTGGGGAGGGTATGTGCTATGGTGAGCGCTGTGAATTGTGTAAGACTGATGAATCACAGACCGGTACCTCTGAAACAAATAATACATTATATGTTAAAAAAAAAAAAGAAGAAGAAGATATTAGGGAGGGAAAAATGAAGGGGGGGAATCGGAAGGGGAGATGAACCATAGGAGACTATGCACTCTGAAAAACAAACTGGGGGTTCTGGAGGGGAGGGTGTGGGGGGATGGGTTGGCCTGGTGATGGGTATTAAGGAGGGCACGTATTGAATGGAGCACTGGGTGTTGTACGCAAACAATGAATCGTGGAACATTACATCAAAAACTAATGATGTAATGTATGGTGATTAACATAACATAATAAAATAAAATTTTAAAAAAATAGCAGAAATACATAATTACAGATTACTAGAACTGGAAGAGAGTTACCTATTATCGGCAAGAACATATATTCAGGACTCTGACTCAGCATGGTACACTTTCATCCACTCCATGTCTTGTCATCTGCTAGCTATGTGGTCTTGGACAAGTTACCTGACTTCTCGGTACTTTAGCTCCTCATCTGTAAAATGAGAATAGCAATAGTACTTGCATAATAGTGTTGTGCTCTTTAAAGGAAGGAAATGCTTAGAACAGTGCTCAATAAACATTCATTATTATTATCAGGAGGTATTGCTTTATTACATTCATAACATTAGCATTGCTAATGAGAAGCCTGAGGTCAGTCTACTGTCCATCTAATTTTTTTTTCCCTTTTATAGATAATCTTTGTTTTGTCTATGGCAATTTTGAGGATTTTCCTTCTATTGCAATGTTCTAAAATTTTACTATAATGTATCTAGATTTGGTGTTTTACATTTTTATCCTTATTGGCATTGGTGTTTCCTTCCACCTTCTACAGCATAATTATAAGCATCCTAAACTATAGATTTTTCTTCAAAGCCTATGTGTTTTTTGTCTTTCAAATGTCTCCCCAAATTTCCAATCTGTTAATCATTAACCTTCCTGTTTTTGATTGGGGCTATGCATGCATCTTCAAAACTATCCAGAGGTATGGATATGGAAAATGTGGTACATCCATACACTGCAATATGATACAATCTAAAAAAATGAAGGAAATCCTGCAAAAGGTGACAACATGGGTGAGCCTTGACAACACTGTACTAAGTGAAATAAGCCAATCAGACAAAAACATACTACATGACTCCACTTATATGAGGTATCTAAAATAGTCAAACTCATAGAAACAGAGAACAGAACAGCCATTTTCAGGGGCAGCAGTGAGGGGAAAATGGTGACCTGATAACCAATGGGTATAAAATGTCAGTAATGAAAAATGAGTAAGTTCTAGTGATCTGCTGTACATTGTGCCTATAGTTAACAATATTGTATTGTGCATTTTACAATCTGTTAAGAGGGTAGATTTCATGTTAAGAGTTCTTACTACAATAAAATTAAACTTAAAAAAACAGACAGGACACATAAAAAACAAATGATACAATGGTAGATTTAAACCTAAGCATATCACTAACAGTAATGCAAATAGTCTAATCATTCCAATTAGAAGGAGATTGTCATGTTGGCAATAAAAGCAAGACCCAACCATATGCAATAAATCCACTCTAAATATAAATACACACATAGGTTGACAGTAAATGGATAAAAAAATGATAGAAAAAAATATAACACACTAATACTAATTAAAAAGACACATGGAATGGCTATGTTCATATGAGACATATTAGATTTCTGAGCAAAAACTATTATAAGGGGAGAGGGCTTTTACATACTAGTTAAGAGATCAATTCACCAAGAAGACATACTAATTCTAAACAACTTTGCGCCTAATGAGAGAACTTAAAAGTGTATGAAGCAAGATGGATAGAACTGAGAGGAGAAATATACAAATCCAAAATTAAAGTTGGAAATTTCAATACCCGTCTCTCAATAATAATACTGGAAGACAGAAATATAAAGACCTCTAAATGGAGGTGCTTATGAGATATCACTGAAGATGACCAGTGGACCTCAGGAAACAGGTTGTCTTGGAATGTGTACTTGAAATCATGACTATATTAACCGTAAGAAGGATGAGGTCACTAGGGGAAAGGATCTAAAATGAGAAGAAAGTCAGTGTGAAATCCATAGTACAACAATATGCAAAGGCCATGGGAAAGAAGATTGTGTAGAAAAATGTGAAGGAAGAGCCAGAAAAATAGGAGAAAAACAATTATAATGTGATGCAATGGAAACCAAAAGAGAGAGACTTAAGAATTAAGGAATGGTCTAGGGTGCCTGGGTGGCTCAGTAGGTTAAGCGTCTGCCTTCGGCTCAGGTCATGATCCCAGGGTCCTGGGATGGAGCTCCATGTTGGGTTTCCTGCTCAGCAGCGAATCTACTTCTCTCTCTCCCTCTGCCCCTCCTTCTACCCCTCCCCCTGCTCATGCTCTCGCTTGCTTTCTCTCAAATAAATAAATAAAATCTTTTAAAAATAAATAAATAAAAAGAATTAAGGAATTGTCAACTGTCAACGCTGAAAAGAGATTGAATTGTTCTTTGCATTTAGTACTGTAACAAGGCTGAGATTTTCATACTGTTACTCATATGTACAAGAAAAGGTAACCTTATTGTCTAATATTGATTTACTCTTGCCCTTGAGTCTCCATTTCTACTGATATCAGAAAAAAAATTGTTTAATAATTGAAAGCATTTCCTTTTAATTTAAATTGTTTCATATTGGGCGCCTGGGTGGCTCAGTCGGTTAAGCGACTGCCTTCGGCTCAGGTCATGATCCTGGAGTCCCGGGATCGAGTCCTGCATCGGGCTCCCTGCTCAGCGGGGAGTCTGCTTCTCCCTCTGACCCTCCTCCCTCTCGTGCTCTCTGTCTCTCATTCTCTCTCACAAATAAATAAATAAAATCTTTAAAAAATAAATAAATAAAAAATAAAAAAAATAAATTGTTTCATATTTACTCAGCCTTTCAGACTGCCCTTTGTTCTCCTCTCAGATGTCATATGGAGGCGATAGGAGTCTTGTGGTCCCCATGCCATTGGCTGGTCCTTTCTGGCCAGAGGTCTGCTGGATGCCCTTTGTCCTGCTCAGTGTAGCTGGTGTAGCTGGTCCTGCTTGTATTTTTTAGGCATCATGTTATTAACTACTGAGACCGGTAGATCTACTGTTGGTCACTAATGTCCCCACACTTTATGTTTCCCTAATTCCAGTTCTAAGCCACTTCTGGCTCACTAATTTCTTCAGCCCTCTCTTCCAATGCTGTTCTTCTGCTCCCACACTTCATGAGAGAATGCTGAACCCAGGTCTTCTCTGAGAAACTTCAACCTCCAGGGAAGGGAGATCGTAGCCCTTATGCTTTCCTGGTGCCCCCACACCTATTTGAGTGATTCTGTAGCAGTGATCATCCTCTAATATTTGACCCCAAAGCAGAGAGTGGCAAGGACATTCGTGTCTAATATCATGCCATTCCTTTCTCTTTCTTGGTTCCACCTCTCAATTCTAGGACAGCTTTCTCCCCAAATGGGTGTCTGGGGCTTACCTCACATCTCCTGTCTTCTCCATACTATAAGCACTTGTTGTGTTAGAGGAATTTTTGGAATGCAGGAAAGTGCTCTACTTTCTCTACATAGTCTGCCTTCTAAAATCATGGTCTTCCTATGATTTCAAGCCAGATAAACCTGGCTTGAAATGTGAGACTGAGCCTTGATTCTTTCTTTCTTTCTCACCTAGGTTCTCTCTGCCTCCACAGATAACGAATGGGTGAGTGAGGAAGCCTTGGGATAAGTAGGAGATCCTTCCTTCTGATTAGAGATCATCAGAAATGAAAACATGCTGGCTTGATATTTCAAAATTATTCCCATTATATCAGTTAAGAGATTAGTACTGGTGTTGGTAGGGGCCAATTTAGAAACCAGAGAAGTGTTTGTCACACAGTGATTGAAAAGCAGTAAGCTCTGTGGCTATCCCTTCTAGAATCTTGGTGTGGAAAGAGAGGTGAAATAAGGCTGTACCTAGCAGGAAGTGCAGGATTGAGAAAATTTTTTCATTAGTTTTTTTTAAGATGGAAGAGAGTAGACTCTTATAAGAGCTAGTAGAGATAGGAGGCTGAAGACCAAATTTCCAAAAAAGGTGAGAAGAGATGGTTGCAGACAGCAGAAACCCTTCCAAAATTCAAGGCTCAGTTAATGTTTTCTGGGGATGAAAACCTACTAAATAGCTAAATAGTTAGTTTTATTGGAAGAATGTTTCCCAAATAAGAATCATCAGGGAAATTCATTAAAAATTTGGATTTTTCAGGTCCTGCCTTGGAGATTCTAATTCAGTAGGTCCAGGATAGATTCCATGACTCTGTGTATTTTAAGAATTCCTTATGGACTTCCCATGATGAAGAGAGTTTGGGAAATGCTGCCAGACACTGCCATAGAATGTGCAAGTGAGTAACACTAAGGGTTAACTCTAAGATGACTAGACCACTTATATAAGAGGAACTCAAACCAATAAGGAGAAGTGGGCCCTTATGAGATTGTCACAAGGGAAAATGTTGGTTCAGTTTTCTGACTGGGAACATAAAGTGATTTTCATGGCAATGTAGAAAATGTCCACAAACCTTGGCAAAGCAGTGACAGAAACAACCATGAAAAGCAACTCCTTGAGTCCACTGCTTTTTAAGTGGGTTTCATTTGTTCTTAAATTTCTAACTAGTAAATATGACCTCCAAAACGAATGCATAATGGTCATTTTTATAATGCATTCAAAGTGCTGCATTTAATACCATTTTTGGGGGGGTTTTCAGCATGATAGTATTCAACATCCTGGTAATTGAATAAATTTTAATTGCACACAAATTGGACTAAAGACAGTAATAACATTCTTAATTACAAACTGTGATTTTAAACATCTTTTTCACAGACTGAAACTTTCATTTGAGAAAGTTAGTTGAAATTCTTCACAACATAATTCGACGTAGGAGTGATTCATCCTCCACCCTTTGCCCCACAAAGTCAGTGTCATCTGCTCACTCATTTTCAGGACTGAACCCTTGCTTTTTCAATCACTGAATCAACTTTTGCTTTTCTTCACAAAGCCCCCAAGAGTCCCTGCCAGTGACAAAAGAACTAAAAACAATAACATACTGTCTCCAGATAGCATTGTCCTTCACTAAAAAACCCAGACATTTGATTCCATTCAATTCATTGTACTTTTCTCAAGCAAGTCTTACAGATTCGTCTTTTGAGAGAAACCATGTTCTTCAATAACAACAAAGCTTGAAAAGCCACTGCATACGTTTCTTTTTTCAGAAGTGAAATTTTCATCACCATTATGGCTAAAATAAAAGGCATTTCAAAAGATATTATAAATGTCCCTTTCCTCTTTACAGGGAAGAGTGGCTATTATGAAATCTTTGCAGAAACTACTTCTTAATGTTGGGATTAATTTAAATGTTTGATTTTTTTGGTCTCCAGTTCTATTAAAGTTGAGTAAGTGAAAGATAGAAGATCCCTAGATCTTGATTTGGCTTAATACAAAAAGATTCTCTAAAATAAGTGACAAAAAATTACCTAAAGCACATGCATAAGTTTTCAAAGAACCATTGTGCTTGAGAGCTAGAAGGACCTTAAAATTTACTGGTAGAAACTATGTACAAGGAAACTAAAGCTCCTTAATTCATAAGGTGATTGACCCCAGCTATTACCTCCCCCAGTCATTCTCATAGTCATTTCATAATTTCCCTATACCATTCACCCAGAGCAGGAAAGGTGATGGTATGGTCATAAGATGTGGACGGTCATGATTTTTTTTCGAACTGTTAATTAGCCTTGGTTTGACTATCACAGTATCAAAGAGAGATGGCAAACTTGCCAGTCTCAGAAACTAAAAAAATGTTCAGGTAGCTGTGAACCAATACTACCAAAAGTCAGTAACAAGATTTGAACCTATTTCTAAGACAATTAGACTATGAAACATTATGAGGGAAATGAAAGTTCACTAAGATCCTACAAGTGCTTATGTACCTCCCCAAATCAGCTGTTTGCTTCCTTCCCACTAGAATATTAGGCAAGTGATGCATTAGTTTCACGTTCAGATTTATAGACAATATGAAGTTTATCTACTTGAGGGGGAAAGCCCTGGTAGGTGCCTTCCGGGCTTCACTGTAACACCAGTCAACCAGAAAAAAAGTAGGCAGTAGTGTCTAATACAAATCATACCCACTTCAGAGACCAGGAATCAGGTAAAAAAAATCCCTTCTTCCCAAATATCTGGCACCTACAGTCAAGGTAGAAGACCTGTCTTCTTTACCTGTCTTCAATCTCATTTTTGCTACTGCACTTTAAAAGTGCTCATAAACAAGATCAGGAAGATGAGGTGGAAACCTCTCTGGTCTCTACGAGAGAAAGAATCACTCTTTTTCCCCACATCATTATTGAACTTCTGGAGTAGAGAATCCAGCTCTTCCTAACGGGATTTTATAAGTGGCCTGGGCTACTTTGACGAGGGCTGGGGCTCAGTGAGGTCTTAGGTCATGAACAGGCAACCTTCTGGAAGATGAAGAAGGTTTACAGATAACTGTTTATTAATCAGAAGGCCCTGTCTTGGCAGTGATGAAGACAGCTGACTTGACTTCTCTGCAAAGGTGATGAAATGGGCTCTGGTGGGAACAATAATGCTCTATCTCCCAGTCTTGGTGGTATGTACACAGGTGTTTCTTTGTGGCCCTTTGAGGTACACACTTTCATCTGCATTCACTCTTTTTGTGTTTTCTATTTTTTTAATTTAATTGCAAAAGAATTTAATTGCAGATTCCAGAGACACAAAACAAGATATCTAAATTCAGTAAGTTAGTATAGCCTAAAAAATCTGAATTTTTACCAAATTCTCATAACCTGATTCTGATCAAAGTACTCTGAGGATCACACTTCAGGTATCTGCTTATTATTTCTATGGGTTTGAACTCTTTACTTTTGGAACTTGGCATTTCAAACACCACAATGAGAGGAGGCAGCTTACAATAAATAGACACACAATTCTTCCAATTCCAGATATTATCACTTTACTATACAAAAAAACCCCTAAACATTGACAAAAGAAAATCAAAAGAAGTTGCATTTTTAGACCACATTGGAAAAGTTACAAAAGAGTCTGATAAACAACAACATAAAACATCTCCGTACCATGTAAGTACCACCCAGAGAAATCCAGTCAACCATTTTACCATAGGTTGAAGTGTTTAGTACCTGAAGGTGAACCCAGTGCCCTCTTGGTTTATCATTTTCCTATAAAAAGATAAACCTTAGCATCTATATAAAACATGAAATTATTGTCAATGAACTTTATAGAAATAAAATTTTGTTAAAGAAAATAAAATATTAAAAAGATGACATAGGTTAGCTGCCAGTCAATATTAATGTTACATTTTCTTAAGATGCATTCAGTTATATCAGCCGAGGCAACACTGTTGAATTATTTTGAAGATCTGACTATAGAGTGCTGCTATTCCAAGTGATCTTGCTATGACATAATTTTATTTTACATATGTACAGATCATGTTATTGTATATACACATCAAGGAACTACTCTAGTCAACACATCTCAATGGTAGTGCCTATTTTTCAGGCAGAAAGTTTTCCTTTGGCCTCTTGCTCCCAGCATGGGGCATAGGAAGCCATTTCTTTCCAAGAATTCACTACATTCGGGGAAGTCTGTACTCTTAGCTGGTTTTCCTCATGGAATGATGAGCAGTATTAAGAATTTGGATGGATAAATAGTGTCTCTAGCTGAACATTTCAAACATTAGCTACACTTTCGATTTCTGTGCTTCTACGAGACTGTATGACCCTTTCATGTTGGCTCTTCTAGCAAAGTAAATGATCATTCCAATGGCTGGTATTATTAAGGAAGATGCACAATAGAGCACGAGAAGTTCAGGAGAAAAATAGTCCTTGTTATTTTCTCTTCCTGGAAAACAACAAAATGGGTGCAATTAATGTCTAGTACAAAAACTTTTTTTGATAGTAGTAATTACATGTTTTATTTTAACAGTACAACTAGTTCTCTAAATCAGAGTGAATCAAAGCAGTGATAAGGGCCAGCAGGACCCAAAACGTGTATTTCTCTGAATTACCCAAATAATCAGTTGGCAGTTGCTATGATCATGATGAGTCTAAAAAGGACAGTTGTTGACTTACACAAAGTTGTATCCAAATAGAATCAGGTTCAATTGTAGAATGGAAGCAAGGGCACAACTTTCTAGAGCTCGTTTACAAAAGTGAGAATTGGGGAAGAGTATTTGCTTTGGAATATATAAAAATCTACTAAAGAACTAGGACTCTGCTGACCATGAATTGAAATGACTAATTAATTCTCCAAGAAAATCCTTGTAATATCTAAAGTGTAACCATTATAGTCAAATACCATACGTGATAGTAAGAAAAATAATTCTTGCTGACAGCTTTTTCAGAGATATATACAAAATTTTAAATTTTGTATCTCTGAAGAGGGTGTCTTAATATATGTTATTCCTCTTCAGCATTTGTATTATCTCTTGATAAACTGAAGTTCTTTGGATAGTACATTTTAGTTCAAATGTTGCCTACTCAGAGGCATTCGCTGACCCACATCTTCCCCAGCTTAAATTAGGAACCCTGATATACTTTCATAACTCACTGCACTTTCCTCTCATAGCTCTTATCACTGCTTGTAATTAAGCATTTGTTTGTATGATTATCTATTAACTTTGGTCTCCTCTTACAGACTATAAATTACATTAGACCATGTTATCAATTTTCTTTTTGGTCCACCAATGAATAGCCAGTACCTGCCTCATGGCTTGGAGTAGTTGACACCCAATAAATATTTTTTGAATAGTAATGCATTTCTTTTCGTTCTACAACCTATCACTTTGTCATTTAGTTGTAAATTGGGTACAGAAGGTAAGAGTTTACAGAACTAAAATTAGTACTTTTCCCAATCTACTAAAAATCATCTGACAGCTGCAATAACTATTTGACATCTTGACCTTATAAGAACATCTGGGGAAGATAACATGGCATTTACTGGAAGCTCATCTCTATTTATACTTCTGTTTGGGGCACCTGGGTGGCTCAGTCGGTTAAGCGGCTGCCTTCAGCTCAGGTCATGATCCCAGGGTCCTGGGATCAAGCCCCGCATCGGGCTCCCTGCTCGGCGGGAAGCCTGCTTCTCCCTCTCCCACTCCCCCTGCTTGTGTTCCCTCTCTCGCTGTGTCTCTCTCTGTCAAATAAATAAATAAATAAAATCTTTATTTATACTTATGTTTGCCCAGCATTGTATGACCTCACAAGTATTCAATCTCTTAAAGTAGCATATATGTTTTCTGTCTTTGAAGAAATCTGACTTTGGCGATGACTACATTCCCTCTAGAAGTTTCTAATCACTGGAAATCAACCAAATAGAAAAGGATCATGATGGTCAGATGACAGGAAGTCAATTTTTTCAAATTATTAAGATCAAAAAGTACTTAACCCTAAACATAATGAAAACTGCCTCATCTTTCTACTTTCCTTCACTAGAGTAGAACTAGTCAAAGTGTAAGTGTTATATTTTAATGGATGTCCATTATCATAATGATGGTTAGGCATCAATACTGACAACATGCTGGACAATGGTATTTCTACTCCTATTGTTTTCTTTTCAATTTAATAAATGTTATCTTTTGCCTTCACTTGTCCCTTCAGGCATCTGCAGTCAAATACAAATTTGCTGCTGAGTTGGTTACCAGGGCAACCTTCAAACACTATTTTTTATTAGCTGTATAAACACTGAAAATCCTAGACTCCCAACCATTCCTATCATTGGAATATATTCAAGCCAAAACAAAGAAAAACAAAAGTAATTTTAAAAAACTCAGCTAAATAGAAAGTTAAGCTAGTTCTAAATACCAAGGAAAAATGGCAAATTTTTGTCTCTATTCATTTGCAGTTACTTTAAACTATAGCTTGGGGGCCTGAATTTCTTAGTTGAGTGCCTAAAATGCCTTGATAGTTCATGTAAGTAATGAATGAAAAATGGCAAATATGTAAGTTACTCACTTAAAGCAATTAGAAAAGACAATGTGTGAGAGAGTTTAAAAAGTAGAGAAGCTTTGATATATCTTTAAAAGAGGATCATTAACTGCAAACGGAATTACAAAAATGTTAGAAGTTCAATTTTCTGGGCCTAGGCTTAATTAAAAGTGAACTAGAGGCATCAAAGATGAAAAGAAATAGGAATGAATGAATTTCAACCTAGTTGTAACTGAGATCTCAATCCATCCAGAATCATTCCCAACCTCATTAGAAGCACTGATTACATATACCCCCATGTCATTTTGAGTAGCATGACACAAGGTAAGTGTTCCATTCTTTGAACACAGTAATTTCATTGGCCAGATCAACTCTTTTCAGGATAATCGCTACAGGTGGATGACCAAAAGTTTTACATAAAATTATGATATTTTCCCCTTCTTTAACATTTCTAGATGGATGAATTGATATTGTCATGTTTCGAGGAGATACTGTGAAGACAGAAAACATATGGTAAGGCTTGCAATGTTGAGAAATTTGGCCAAATGAGTAGAACTTTTACCTGTTTTCGGACCTAAGTTCAAATTTTCTTTACACTGACATGTGGTTGCAAACTCTGATAGCCAAGTGCACAGGCTCCAAGAGTTGCATTTGTTTGCAGTGCTGTTCACCCCAAGTGTAGCTTCCAATACAAGGCATGCGGACTGATTAGTAAAGGCTAACATATTCTGCTTACACCAATAAGATCAACAGATCCTACTGTGCATTCACAAGAGGGGTTAGGAAGTTAAACGGCCCCTGAAGTTTCTTTGCTGAGGCCATTGCTCACCCCATCCCTGCTCAGAATAGGGTAGGATGGACAAGGGGCTTGGACTTTTAAGAAAGCAATTTTGTAGTCTAAAGATTCTTTTATGTTGTTCAGCATCAAGATTGCCACTTCTGATTATTATCTTGAAAGAAGTCAATCCAGAAAATAGGCAACTAATCCATGTTCAGAGAACAGCGTTCCCTTCTGGTAGGAGGGACAAGAGTCTGGGTAGAAACTTTTTTCTTCATTGTGCCAATCCTACTTCTTTAGTTTCCTTATCACCTCCAGGGAAAGGTTTTGAACGTATGTTTAAACGCTTAGGAAATGCAAGACTTCAGAGGCCAGTGATGAATTGTCAACTTTGAGAAAAGCAAATGGGAGTCCTGTACTCACCAATGATTAATGTCAACTTCCTGTCTAAACTCCATAGGATAGGACAGCTGTGCATGATTATTTTAGGGAACATTGGGAAATAACCATAGTCAACGTGGAATTCAGCTCCATTTTGCCAACTCATTTACCTGATCCTGGAAAATCTTTACAATCCACCAAACCTCTGACTATTATCAAAAAATCACCAAAAACAAAAACAAAAAACTAACTAACCTTTAACATCGAGGGTTAAACTTCTCAATTGCAAGCCAACCTCATTTTTGGATTCACATTCGTACACTCCCGCATCCTCTAACTGGACCTTGTGAATGGTATATGCACCATCTCTGGACTTCAGCACTGTGTCTCCCGTCTCTGCTTTTTTCTTCAGGATTATCCAAGTTTTTGGAACATTTCCACATGTACAGGAGATAATGACAGTGTCTCCTTCCTTGACACTCTTAGAAGGAAAAGCTATAAGTTGTATGTCTTTCGGAGCAACTGTAAAGAGAATTTAAAAGGCACCTCTGATTGGGTGAAATATAAACCGCTTTCATATTAATTTAATGACAGCAACAATTAGCTGTCAGGGACCTATTTGTGCTTACTGTTTGCATTAAATGTTTACAGGGGCAAGTAAAGAAGTCAAGGATTAACTGGTTTGTTATAAATGATCATGTTTTTAATAAGATAAGACCTGTCTGTACTTCTCTCATGTCCCTTAATCTAATTCTTTATCCAGACTAGCCAAAAAATGGTATTTGATAAACAGCAATAGAATTCAAATGTGAAAAAAAAAAAAACATTTCTTTCTGTCACAATGTTGTGCAAAGTTTTACTTTGAAGTACAAAGGTCTTTACAGGCTTCGAGTTTTGAGTTGGATTTTCCTGGATCAAGTTATGCAGAGATGGTTTTCTTACTATTCTTTTTTTCCTTACTATTCTTAACAACCATAACTACCATTTACTAAGTGGTGGGCACTGGGCTAAGTATTTGATATGCAACATCTCTATTAACACACAGCCCATGGAAGAAGGTATCATATCACCATTTTATAAGTGAGATTCCCATTAAGTTCATCTATTTTTGTGACTTGATTTGAGATTCTTTCCCCAAACACAGCTATGGAACCATGATATCCATCCTAAAGGCTTTCTTTAAGGTTGTGCATTGCCCTTCCAAGGTTGTTTATTTAAAATACAAATTATCACTAAAATGAAGTAACAAGAAAATCACTAAATACCTTAGTGGAAATAATACCGGGGAGTAAGAGAGCTCCAGTGGGGGGAAAAAAAAGGAACCTTTTTTTTAATCCCCAAAAGGGAGGGGTGGGGAGAAATCCAAATAGATCACTTCATGCTTTTGCCCAAAACTGCCTATGGATTCAACCTGTCAACTAGGAATTGTTTTGTTCTCAGTCTTGGCTCTCTGTCCTGGAGAGAGGGGTTCTGGAACTGATACCTGAAGCCATTATAGTGGTTCTATGGCAACAAGTTGATGAACCAGAGGCATGGACACTGCTACTTTTAACCTCAAAATTTACAAAAGGTTTACATGCCTTCTTAGGCTTCTAAGCAAATACTAGCACGTACCTTGTAAGAATACCACTCAGAGTCTAGTTCTGCCAGATATGGTTGCTTTAATCCTAACTAATTTCCAAATACATATATATCTCATCCTATCCCTATTTCAACACCATAATCATTGCCTCATAAGTGTAACTGGATCTCCTGGCACCATTCCTGCAGCTAGCATTCCACTCGAGGTTAAAGAATTTTAGGATAAGAGATGTGGAATGGTTTATGAGGAAGTACTATTCCAGGAACTTTCCAAGCATAGGAAACATCAGGAGCTCTTCAAAACTCCCAATCTATGTTTTTAGTAAAAATTTTGGTTCCAGAGAGGACTTTGCTCAAAACCAGCAACAACCAAAATAATACTAGCAATAATAACTCATTAATCACATTTTACTTACCTTGGATAATTAATTCTACTTCTTTTCTGCTTATTCCAGCCTGGTTAATCCCTTCACACACATAAATACCAGAATCTTCCATTTTTGTAGAAGTTAAGGTGAGAGTTGAATTCTCAGAAAGAGGCTGTAGATGCCCATTATTTAGCTGCCTGCTCCACAGGATTTCCGGAGCTGGAAGGCCATTGCTAAAGCACGTCATATTCACAGAACTACCTTCCTCCAGGATGGAGGAGGGGCTGACCAAGATGGTTGTATCCCTGGGGGCAACTGAAAAGGTAGGGACACTTGTTAGTTTGACCCTTTATACCCTGAGTTCCAAAAAGTCTTAATAATGTTGCAAAATTGAGCTATGGATTTAATGGATTGGAACCATTTATTAATGTCAATAACTTTACAGGAAGGTTTCTGTCCCCATTTACTTAAGCAGACAGAATAATAGACAGTAGAATGTGAACATATCATGGATGTTTTCTAATAGACATAAGTTCTATAGAAAGTCTCTTACTGCAAAAAATGGATGATCACTGATAGTGTGTATCGACATTTATGGTACATTAAACATGACCAAAAATTATTTGAATCCCTTACGAGAAGGTGGAGTTCATTTTTCCACATCTCTAATCTTGGCTGGCTTCGTGATTCACTTTGACCAATATAACATGAAAGAAGTAACACTGTAGGACTTCCAAGCTTGAGCCTGCTTTCATTATCACCCCTCCGAAACGCAGCACTCTGGTGACTAAACCTATTCCACCTTCCTTCAGGAGGAAACAGCACATAGAGAAAGGGAGGCCCAGAAACCCCAGAGAAGATTCCAGACATACAAATGAGTCCATCTGTGACCAGCCATCCCCCACTGACCTGCCAATTGACTGAAAATGCATGGGTGAGTTCATCTGATACCACAGTGAGGAGATGAACTGCCCTTCTGACCCCTTCTAGAATTGCCAACTCATGGAATCATAAGCTAATAAATTATTGTTGTTTTAAGTGTTAGGAGTGGTTTGTTATAATAATTACTTTAAAATTTCTTCCCCGGTTACTTTTTTTTTTCCACAGAGGTTTTAGCTCTTAACTTCATGTTAACTATTGCCTGACAAACATGATAAGAAATCCATATTTAAATTGTGGTTACATCACACATGTACTTACCGTTAACATAAAGCGTCTGTGTACTCTGCCTTTGTTTGGGTTCAAATTCCATTTCACCAACATGTAAATGAGCCAGACAAACAAGAACTTTTCCAGCATCTTCAGTGGTGGGGATGAAGGTCATTTCCAAACTCTTAGTCTCCAGAGATTTCTTGTCCATGTCTTCCAGAAAGGTTTTACTCTCTATGATACTCTCCCCCTTAAATAATTCAATCTCCAGCCGGTCAGAAGGATACACACTAGGAACCTCGCAGCTCACAGTGACTGGGTTTCCACTCACTAGTAGACCACTCATCTCGATCTCTGGATCTCTAGGGAATGCTGCAAATATCATGTAAAAATGATGTTTATATGTGACCATTCAAAGGAAAAATGGAACTAAATCTCTATTAAATGCAAAGGCCTCAAAATGACAGTTTTAACTCACTTGGGATAGAATGATCACCAATACATAAATAATGACATTAAGCATACATATTTATGATATTAGATATAAATAAGGCTATCAACAAAAATACTTAATACATGAATCAATCAAGAAATAAATATACTGGGGCGCCTGGGTGGCTCAGTCGGTTAGGCGACTGCTTTCGGCTCAGGTCGTGATCCTGGAGTCCCGGGATCGAGTCCCACATCGGGCTCCCTGCTCAGCAGGGAGTCTGCTGCTCCCTCTGACCCTCCCCACTCTCATGCTCTCTCTATCTCATTCTCTCTCTCAAATAAATAAATAAAATCTTAAAAAAAAAAAAGAAAGAAATATACTTCCTATTTTTCTCTTCTTAGTGATATGCAATATTTCTGACAGCCATGGACTGGTCTTTTGGAAGGAACATGAGTTTCCACCATCTTATTTAGCAACTATACATTTTAAATGTTTTAAATATTTCCCATGATGTATTGAATATTAATTGTGTGTTGTCCTCTTAAAATGCATTATCTCGGTCTTTAAAACAGCCTGATAAAATAGGTGTCGTTTAACTTATTTTACAGGTAGGAAAACTTACAGAGAACTTATTTTATAGTTAGGAAAACTTATAAACCTTATAGAAGCTCAGAGACTCTCATTAGGTATTGTATCTATTAAGCCACTGAGTTGCGATCAGAACCCTTATTTCTCTGAGCTCAGAACCCAGGCTTGGTTTCACAGAGCTGTGTAGCCTCTGGGTATCAAATAAGACCCACAGGGCAGTTCTCAATTTAGACATTTTAATTTCCAATGGCCAGGTTTAGACAGTAAATTTTAAATGTTTCTCAGACAGTATTTGTAGTTAACAAAAAGCTATGAGATTTAGATTCTAAATAATTACACTACGTCTTATGCAAACCAATAAAAATAAGACTAAAATAGTTATCAAGAATAAGAGCCATGTTAAAATGTTTTCTCCTTAAGCAAGATGTTGTTAAATTTTCAAATATTTCCATATTGCAGTAAGGCTGTACCGCAGGTTCCCGTTTCTGTTGGGAATGTGCCTACATCAGCAGATCCTGGATTCTGGGTAATATGATAACCCAGTAAAATTTACCCTTATTTTGAGAGGTTCAAATCCCTTCACAGACATACTCTAACCCATGCTAAACAAAATCCTGATGGGCAACACAAGTTTGGGCAGGTTTTCTGGTAGAAAATGTTCTATTTTCTCTTGAATTCAAGGCGGAGAAACGGTCTCAAAGTAATCCCTTTTCAGGTCACTTTGCATATTTTGTCATTCATTCATTACAATGGAGGAATTCCAGGATATCGAATTCATAGAGATTCGAGACTGTAAATGATTTTTATTAAGGTGACAGGAATAGCAAGAAGAAGTGCGGCGGACGTATGCAGTGGAATCAAGATTAAGATCTAGTGCTAACGTCACCTGAGCAGCTGCCACTGGCCATCCCCTAGGACTAACATCACTACCTGTTTTCATTTTTGGCTTTCTCCTGCTCCCCCCGCCTCATTTTTTCTCTCACCCTACCATTCAGCTTTCCGAATGTGCCTTCAAAATAGTAGGCTCGGGCCTCACCCTCTGTTCAAATAGCTGAGCAATAGTAACCCCTCTCCAGTCATCTGAATGGGTATTGACTCTCAATCTTTGCTCACTACTACTTCTGAACACCCCCGTACACACAGAGGGGATGGGAAGCAGTGAATATGTAGTGCGTTCAAGTGCATGATGACAGAGTATTGCCAAGACACAAACTAAGGACTGTGGATGCTGTGTACGTCTATAATATACACTTAAGATTTGGGCCAATTAAGTTGCGTCAGAAATTCTGGTTCAGAGATTTAGGAACAATTCACAAGGCTAAATTCCCTTTCTAAACACATGGATCTCATTGTGTATCCCAGACTTGCAGTCTGTTTCTTTCAATAAAACTGAGGGGGGAAAACAGCAAACAATTCTGAAAACCACTTACAGTAGAGGTCCACACTAATTCTCTTTTCCAGTTTCTTATGGCCACAGGTCACAGTGCACAGGTAAGAATGTTCATTCTCAAAATTCACAGGGCTCAGGGTCAGCGTGGATTTGGTCCCTTCAGTCTTCACCTGCCCACTCAGAGGGCTATCTATCTGTGTTCTCCAAGAGAAAGAGGGGGACTCACAGCCTGTGACACCACATGTCAACACAACTGAGTCGCCAATCTGAGCAATAACCTGGGGTCCGGGGGAGATCTCAACAGTGAATGGTTTCTCTAGCGGAAAAAGAACAAGATAAAAAGAAGATAAGATTCTTTTCTTCCTTCACCACATTCCAATATACGGTCTTCCCCACCTCTACCCGCCCCCCCCCCCCCAATCTCTTTTTAGCTAACATCTGTGCCAAGAAGAAATTACTCCTTTCCACCTTGGGACCATCCAGAAAGATGTTTTAAAGAATGAACCCACAAGAGTTCATTGACTCATTCATTTAACAGAATGAATGTGGATAAAAACTTGTCAGGACAGAAGTTGGCATCTTTTCATGACAATAATTCAGTCTCTCCTCAGCTGTAGTTTATCAAATATCTGTAATAGCGGACAACAGCTCAAACAATGTAAGAGGTTCCAGTGTATAAGCGTTGTGTAAACCACTTTGCCTGTATTAATTATCTCATTTAATCCTCACAACTTAATCCTTCTCTTTCTTTCTTTTTTTTTTTAAAGATTTTATTTATTTATTTGAGACAGAGAGAATGAGAGAGAGAGAGCACACGAGAGGTGGGAGGGTCAGAGGGAGAAGCAGGTTCCCCGCCGAGCAGGGAGCCCAATGCGGGACTCAATCCCGGGACTCCAGGATCATGACCTGAGCCGAAAGCAGTCGCTTAACCAACTGAGCCACCCAGGCGCCCTAATCCTTCTCTTTCTTTCTTTCTTTTTTTTTTTTAAAGATTTTATTTATTTATTTGACAGAGAGAGACACAGCGAGAGAGGGAACACAAGCAGGGGGAGTGGGAGAGGGAGAAGCAGGCTCCCCGCAGAGCAGGGAGCCCGATGCGGGACTCGATCCCAGGACCCTGGGATCATGACCTGAGCTGAAGGCAGTCGCTTAACCAACTGAGCCACCCAGGCGCCCCTAATCCTTCTCTTTCACTTTCTCCTGCTTCTTCTCTTTGTTTTCCTCTTCTTCTTTCTTCTTCCCCCATCACCCTCGTAATCCTCTTTCTCCTTACAGAAATTTAGGCTCAGAAATGCTAAATAACTTTATCTAGTTTGCAACTGGCAAAATTAGGACTTGAAGCCAAGTGGGTCTGATTCAAGATCCCAGCTTTTCAGTTGCTTGAACGACTAAATCAAGTCACCCTCATGTGGAGATAAAGCAAGATCTAAGAGAAGTTGTGGGAAAAGCTACAAAAATATGTCTTCCGATTAGATGCAATGCCCATAATGGACCAGCGCTTAGAGTTTCTGTGCCAACAATATAAAGTTATACCATTGAAAGCACACAGAATCACATTGAAAGCAAAGTCAAAATCTAAACATGAAAATGATATGCAAGCCACCTCTGAAATTTGTTTGATGCAATACGAAAATACTTTCAATTAATTCAGGAACTAAAAACTGAGATAGGAGGGCAAACTGCTAAGTCTCAAATATCCAGAGGAGCTCTTTGGCTACAGTGCGGTCCCTGCTGGACCTACAGCCTGCCTTGGGATGCTTCCTGTCTAGGGAAAAAGGGAATTTCCAATCTCCACTCCCTGTTCCCTGAAGAAACTGGGAGTGGTTGGGCAACCCTGAAAGGGACAGATGAGACTCCACAGAAAATCACTAAAATTGTTCCCCCAAAGAGCAGACTGGAGTTGGAGGAGAGAAATCTCAACATATAAGTAATCCAAATACACCACATTTTGCAGGTTTCTCATCTGCACCAGGAGAAGTTATTTTTCTCTTTGGTTTGTCTCACCGTGACATTGTAGTATCTTCCAAAGAAGGCTTTCCTCAAATTACCTCAATGAACTGATATGCTATTAGACTTTGAAAAAGAGAGATCATTCAGAACACTAACCAGAGTTTCTGAATTCCTTATATGCTAGTGTGGGAATGGGGAACTTGAAAACAGACCCACTTTCTGCCTGTGAAGCGCTCTCAGATCATTTTTTCCAACGGCTGCGTAATGTTACCAGGCAAACTTGAGCCCCCTGTGGAGTAATTCTTAGGTAACTGGAAGGTCCTTTCAAAGTTCAATTCTCTCTTCAGTACTTAAGGTTGTTAATGTCCTGGGGCGCCTGGGTGGCTCAGTCGTTAAGCCTCTGCCTTCGGCTCAGGTTATGATCCCAGCGTCCGTGGATCCAGCCCCGCCTCGGGCTCTCCGCTCGGCGGAAAACCTGCTTCTCCCTCTCCCGCTCCCCCTGCTTGTGTTCCCTCTCTCGCTGTGTCTCTCTCTGTCAAATAAATAAATAAAATCTTTAAAAAAAAAAAAAAAAGGTTGTTAATGTCCTGTGATGCAAAATTCAAAACAGTCCTCTCTAACCCCAGAGCGCATTTCCTTTTCACACTGAAATAGGATCTAGTTTATTAGGGGGTGGAGTTATCCAGGATGGGTGATTAGTTTCCCATGATTTTATTAGTTTAATACTTTCCCGGTCTCTTGAGAACGGTAACCTAACACCCAACTGAGTTAATCTACTGATGGTGAGTCTCAATTTTATTGTTTTAACCATCCAAATTTAAGCCCTATGTTTTCATATTGTAAAATTTTGTGTTGCTCATGTTTACAATTTATGCAATCAATATTTACTGGACACCTATTTTGTGGTAAACACCCAAATATTAAAACACACAGGCACAGTTCCTGACTTTAAGGAGCTTGCAGTTTAATGAAAAGACATATTTAAATAGATACATTATTTTGGCTCTTACTAAAGTATATTTAAATTATCTACTTACATGCCTGTCTTTCTTCCCTACATTATAAGCTCTTCAAAAGACTATACTTTCAGGGATCATTTCTATAGTATGTTATAAGCTCTTCAAGGGCAGTCGCCATAACTTTTTCATGTCTGCCCCTAAAGTACCAAGCACAATTCTTGGATTCTTGGACAAGGGCTCTTGATTAATATGTGTTGAACTAAACAGAAGTACACAAACTTCGATAAGAGGTGTTGAGTGTAGACAAAGGGAGGAATGACCAGCTTTGCCTAACACAATCTGGAATTGGAAGGCTGACATGATCTTTGTCTTGAAGGATGGCTAAGACTTTGCCAGGTAAAGAAAGGGCACTCCAGGCAGAAGGAGCAATATGGACAGAGGTACAGGGACACCAATGAAGCTACAAAGGTAGTTTCTGACCAGATTATGAAGAGTTATTTTAAGAAATGTGAATTTTAAAATACATGCAATTAGGATTTCATTGAAGTCATATATAATGAGTACCTTTTTTGTTTAAGGTATATACTCTGATAGCATTGCATAGCGTTGATTATCTTGCGGACAGAATGATAGCAGGATGACCATATGAAGACAATTAGCTATTTAGTTAAAAAGTCACAGAGTTTTGATTAAAATGTGCCTGTGTTAAAATCATAGTAAATGCCCCTAGTGAGCAATTTGACTCTAGGCAAAGTATGAACTATGCTGAACTTGTGTTTTTATTTATCTTATAAGGTAGTGGTAAAGACTAACAAGACAACATATATAGAGTGGACAGTAGAATTCCCAGCAAATATGAGGCATATGATTGGTAGGAGCCATTATCCATTTCCATGAGACAATATGCTCTCGTCTGTAAAATGAGTATAAAATACTTACTCTTTAGTTATTTCTTGAAGATTACAGCTAACATATATAAAGTACCTGGCATATAGCTGGTGGTCAATGAATGCTGTTATTTAAAAAACATCTTGCAAGAGTCCAAGTCAGAGATGACAAACAAAGACAATGGCAAGAGGGTTGAAAAACTGAGGACAAATTCTAAGGATCATTTTGAGGAAGAAATGACAGGTTTGGTGATACGGAACGGGAACATGAATTTGGGAGTAAGCAGCATATAGTGGCCCAAACACTGGGAGTCCAGAGTGAGTAGAGATGAGGACAGATACAGTAACCTGAGAATACTAATATTCAGGCGGCAGAAGGAAAAGAGAAAGCCAAGGAATGAGGTGGGAAAGGAATGGTGAGAGATGGAAAAGACTCAGAAATGCAGAGCTGTGTGAGCTCTGGGAGGAAAGACTTCTGAGAGATTGAATAAGATGAATATACAGTTGGGCTACAGGACATGACATCAGATGGATCATCAATAAAACTTAAGGAAGCAATGTTGACATTGAAGTTGTCTCCTTATTGCACAAACCCCAATTATAGCACCTTTATCATTCCTTTCTCACAATCTACTTACCTTGAACAATTAATTCCACCTCTTTTCCATCTTTCCCGACCTGATTGACTCCTTCACACACATAAATTCCAGAATCTTCTATCCTCATAGCAATTAAAGTCAGAGTTGTGTTCCCAGAAAGGAGCTGTAGATTCCCATTATCTAATTTTTTGCTCCAGAAAATCTGTGGGGCTGGGAGACCCTCACTGGAACATGTCATTGTCACAGAACCACCTTCTTGCAGCCTCGTGGAGGGGTTTGCAGAGATAACTGTGTTCTTGGGTGAGACTGAAAAGGCAGGGCACACGATTAGTAACTGCTAGGCATCATCTTGATCCAACAGGGATAATGTATTTCTCTCACAGACTGTATTCATATGCTTTCACAAATTTGACAAACTTACTCTGTCATATTAGTGTAAAATCAGTATTGTGGGGTAATAAAAATCAGTCAATCCGATTTCGGACTAATCTGAGTGAGTTACTTTTTTTGATGTTTGGTATTTTCAGATGGCCACAGATACCCAGAAATTAAGAAAGACCCTTAGAGTAATATGGTTCAATCTCCCAGATAAGGTAGAAGTCCTCTTAGTATCCTTGCCAAGTGCTCATTTAAGTTGGCTTCAACACTTTTGGTTGAGGGAATCGCTGCCTTACAAAATAGTCCATTTGATTTGAGGACAGCTCTAATTATTAGAACAATTGAACTGAAACCTTCCTCTTTGTAAACAAATTTCACACAGTGACCATAGTTCAGTCCTCTGCTGTTACAGAAGAAATCAAATCCCTTTTCCACATGACTGTCTTTCAAATACTTAATGATAGCTCTCTTTTCCAAATTTTGTATTCTCTAGGAAAAATACCCCCATCTTGACTATGCTTTTCAAAATATTGATAAAATCCTTTCCATCTCATTCTCTTTCAGCTAAACATGCTATAGTTGGCAATACTTCTTTTAAATGTAGTGTCCAAAGCAAAACACAGCATTTTGGTCTAGAATGGAGTACAGTGAGTCCACTCCCACACAATTCTGGGACTACAAGCCTGCCTCAAATCTGCCCCCGGCCCCGGACTCAGGGAATGTGGAGGTAATCACACCTCATCTCCACTCTTCCATCCAATGCACATATGTATGTGTGAGCACATGCACATGCAGACGAGTACGCGAGCGGGCGTGCATGCGCGTGCACGCACACACACACACACACACAGAGAACAAGTGCTCACCTTGTAAAATCTCTACAACTTAATCTTTCAGGGCACATTATAAGAGTTTGCAAAACATAATTAAAAACATCTCATTTGAGCCCACTTCCTACAACCCAGTCAGCTGGTATTATTACTCCCCTTTGATAGATTGGGAAATAAGAAAATTGAGCGACCCAAGTTCACACCAATAATGGAGTCAGAAGTCTTCTCAACCCAAATCCAGTGCTCTTTTCATTGAATTATGCTGTTGACAAATATATTCTTGATGAATAAAAATGGAGTAAAAGCTATAAACTAATGCCTTCCTGACTTTAGCTGACTAAATTCCCACAAAGACTAGACTACATCACACAAGTACTTACTGTAGACTTGTAGTTTTTTTGTAGTCTCCCTTTCTTTGGGCTCAAAGTCAATTTCATCAATGTTTAATTTTGCTCGGCAAACAAGAGCTTTCCCAATATCCTCTTTGGTAGGAATGAAGGTTGCCTCCAAACTCTTGGTCTCCAGGGACTTCCCCTCCATAGGCTCTAGAAATTCCTTATTCTTTAGGAGATCATTGCCCTTCAGCAGATTTATCTCCAGCCTGTCAAATGGGTAAACATCGGGGACCAAACATGTGACAGTGACTGGCTTCTCCAGTTCTAGGGGGTCACTCAGATGGATCTCTGGGTCCTTAGGGAAAGCTGTAAAGATCAAGCGAACACACATGAGTGGGCTTTCTGTTCATGTAATATAAGGTCTTTTACTGATTTAGTGCAGTGCAAACCAAGTCTAATGTTTCTGTTAATACAGTCTTAATTCATTGTTCAGATAGCCTTTTATGGTTTGGGGTGGGTTCACAAATCAGAATCAATCACCTTTTAGGAGTTCTTCAGCACTGTCCTGCATGTACCAAGGGTTGCATATTATTAGAGTAAAAGAAGGGAGAAGAAATTAATGTTTATTGGATACTTCTTTGTGCCCGTCACTGTGCTATTCATTAAATATAAATAATTTTCTTGTAACTCTAAGACATTTCACATTTCACAGATATGAAAATACAGACTTAGCACATTTGCATAACTTGCCAAAAGTCACACAGCTAGTAAATGGCAAGTCTGGGATTTCACTCAGGATTTCTATTATTCTGTACTGTTACTGAAGATTTACATTATATCACATTCTCTTATCTTAAGGCAGACATATGTCCACTTTACAGATAAGGAAACTGAGGCTCAGAATATCATTACAAAGAACAGTTATTGGGCACCATATGCTAAGAAATGAAGCGAGCGACATTAAATAATTGGTTCCTGAAAGTGATGCCTCTGCCAGGAATTCATCCACCAGGAAGGTACACCTGTGCAATCTTTAAATTCTGGAAGGGAGATCTGCCTCCTGCAATGCCTGAGTCAGTGTCCTAACCAGCACTCCACTTGAACCTTCCAGTGCCTAGGGAACAGGGAACGTCCTATTTCAGTCAACCATTGCTTCCTTTGCAAGGGCTAACTTTTCATTACAAACTGTCATGATGGTAACCCATTGGCTGGATTCAGGACTCTGTACAATAAGAACATAACGGTCCCAGCTCTAAAGAATATTACAATCAAATGTGGAATGGAGACAGGATTGTTAAACATAATGAGAGACAGATACTCTTGAAGAAAAACCCCAGGAAAGATAATTAAAGCCAGAAGGGTCTTTAGTCCTCGTTTTTAAATCTTCAACTATTTGATGCTTGAGAGCAAAGACAAGGAACTGGAAAGGCTTTGCTATGCGAAAAAAACAGTATTTTTAATTTTTCCACCAATAATTTCTATCCCTCGTATTCTGTAAGAAATGTGTCCATAATCTGCATAGTTTGCTGTCAGGTAATATAAGAACTTGCTACTTTTCCCTGTATTTACATAAGGGGGCTTTTCAAGGAGCTCACGAGGCTGCACAGACAAACTATGCATGTACAACCAGCATAATTGGAAGCAGCCGGCCAGGCATGGTTTCTCGGGACGCATTAGCAACACATGGAGCTTATTGAAGAATCAATTACGGATGCTGAGCAAAGCTGAGCTCCACCATAGCAGAAGGGAACCAAAATAATTATAAGATAATCAAATGGGGTCTTCATGAAGAGATGGCCATAAAGGATTGCAGGGTTTGTTTTGTTTCATTTTGTTTTGTTTATCTGAAAGAGTAGTCATCAATAACCAAAGACAAGATTTTTATTTCAGGTTGGTTCTTTACTCCTCTTGCTAACTTTATATGCTGGATCAAGAATGGATTGACATGCATTTTGGTAGAATGGCAAACTAGGGATGTTTATTAACATTCATGAGGCAAATCTAATGCATTACACCAATAACCTTGAGGTTGAGTGTTGGAGCATTAAGGCTTAATGGCACCAAAAACAAAAGCAACCCTCCTAAATTTATCTGTACCAAAGTCAAACGAGTGAAATGTTTACAGATATTTTTCTTATGTCTAAGGGAAAACTCTTGTACAGAAGCCTATTACTAAATTACAGATCTCCTACTTAAGCTGATTTTAAGCACAAAATTGCATAAGAATAAATAAGTGGAAAATCCCTGAAGAATGGAATTTGTAAACCATTTAGGCGTATGACCAAGTAAACATGTAAGGATATAATCAAATAGAAATTTTTGAAAAAGAAGATTAAAAAACTTCAGAGATCTTCATTTTATGGCTAAGAAAAGAAAAGCCCAGAGAGGCTGAATCTTACCCATGGTCACTATGTTTGTGGCAGAGTTAGAAATAAAGGCAAGGTTTGGATTCCTTTTCTAGTGCTAGTAGTCTTAAATTTCTTGGGGCAGTATGTCCTCTAGTCAAGAATCTGGACATGAGTATCCTTTCATTTTTTTTTCTTTTAAAAATATCCTTTCTAAAAAAACTTATTTTAAAGCAAAATTAAGAGAAAATCAAAGATCCTCTGAAGTACTCACAATAAATCTCCACCTGAATTCCTTTTTCCAGTTTCTTAGATCCACAAGTCGCTGTGCACACGTAAGCATGTTCATTGTTGAAACTAACAGGATCCATGGTCAACGTGGAATTGGTCCCCTCATTTCTCACCTTCCCATTCAGCGGACTGTCTATTTGAGTTCTCCAAGAGAAAGATGGGGGCTCACAGCCCGTTGTACTGCAAGTCAGTGAAATGACATCACCAATCTGAGCAACAACTCTGTTTTCAGGGAAGATCTCCATTTTAAAAGCTTGAGCTGTGAAGACAAAAAAGAGAAAAGCAAACTTTGTTTAGTGTTCTACTCCCTCTGCTCTGTTCTAGTATAATGTCCAAAACACAATCTGGCTGATCTCTTTCGTGAATTTTGAACGAACTGCAAGGCAGCCAAAACGCACTGGAGTCACTGCCAGAGGTGTTGGAATCATGGAGAACTCTCAGTCGTGACCTTGATGCCCATTTATGAAAGTTGTTTTGGCATTTGCTAAGTTTAAGCTCATTATCAAGTACAGGAAACTGAAGAGATAGACCTCAGTAGAGATAGAATCCAATTATTTATTTGACACTGGAAAAAGATATCCAAAAAACATTAATTTATAGCTCCAACTATGACAATACCATGGTACATAGCAATACTCAATAGCACATTACATATTACATTCAATTGTTTTCCCACTTAAAAATCTTAGTGCCCTTCTTCACTACCATTGCACAACTGACTGAAGCCAAAATCAGAGCTGAAATGGAATGTGAGCATTTGGAACAGATCAAAGAAAGAACTTACAAACTGCAAACATCATCCAAAGTACATTTGAGGCTCCAAAGATCACGACCATCTTCCTAGGCACTTCTAGTTGCTGCTGTGATGAGAACAGAGTAGTCCCCAAACCTTTCTTTCTGTCCCACCTGAAAGTGTCCTGGAAGAAACTTTAGCCCCTAAAGCCAGGGAGGCTCAGTGAGGAGTGAAATGGAAAGTCTGCTCTTTATAAAGGGTCTTGTTGCAGAGACACAGAGGCGGAGGGAAATCCCTTCAAGGGGAAACCCGGAGCAGAGCCAGAAAAAAAGTTTCACTGACACCCAGCCAAGTCCAGGATTAACCCCTTCATTTGCTCTCAGTACTGAAACCAGTACTGAAGAATGAAACACTTCCAAGGTGATAAAATTAAAGCTGTTCCTGATTTTCACTACAAAAGGATTTTATGGTGACTAACATAACATAATAAAATAAAATAAAATTTTTTCTAAAAAGACCTGAGCTGGAAAAAAAAAAAAAAAAAAAAGGATATCTTTGCAAGAAAAATGCAAGGGAACTCTCATTTCAGAATAATGCTCATTTCAAAATAAAGGAAAAGCAAGAGAGAGGAGGAGAGAGACAGAGACAGAAAGGGAGGGAGGGAGAGAAAGAATAGTAAATTATACTCCAGATTTTGAAGTGGCTAAATAACCACTATGTCATATGAACTAATTATTCTCCATTAAGACATATTTGCAAATTCTAAAATAGGGTCTAATTTTTCGCTTACAAGAAAAAAAGAAAAGCTCCTGTCTTTTTATGAGTTATTTTTTAAAAAGGGAGACCACTTAACTTTTCAGTTTTATTCTTTCTACTCATAAAAATATTAATAAAAATAATTCTTTTAGCAACAAACGTCAACTTTCTGAAATGATTTCTGAAGTGGAAAGTAAAGGAATGTTACTAAAACAAGAGAAATAATTTTTCCCTTTTGTTTCAGGAAAGTTACCAATCCTTTGGTTCAGCTGCTTGTTGAACTGAAATTCTTTCACAGACTTAAATGCAAATGTATGGAATTCATCTGAAGTGGTAAATCTCTTGGATTGGACCACAGACACAATCAAAACATGAAAAATAATTTGGTTTTGTTATATGGGAGGTGATGATAACCAATTTGATGCTCTTCCTACCCCACCCCGCCCTACCCAGTGAAATTATTTTTTTTTTAAAGCTGTTTTAAAAAATGACAGTTTGGGCCTTGCACACACATAGCTCAAGTCTTTGCAAAATGCTTGCTAATCAAAAAGAAACCGGAATAGCCACTTCCTTGTATTATACACGTGCTGGTCTACCTCCTCCGTTGGATCATCAGTTCCTTTAATGACTGGGACCAGTTCTTGTACATCATTGCACCTACCTCTACCTTCCCAGTATCTAATGCATGGTTTTACACTTCGTAGACACAACAAAAGTACAGTAATAAATACTGTAAATTAAAATTTGGAAAACAGACTTTCAAAATGCTAGCAATCCTGTGTAAATAATGAGAAAAAGTTGGATTCTACAAGAAAATACCCAAGCTCATTGACTCATGGGGATGTGGATAACAACCAGCCAGTGCTATGTAACGAAGGCCACAACTAAGGTTTGGAAACCGCACCTGTCCCTACATGGCTGGAGAGGCTTCTGGACATCTTCCTGAATACCGATGAGGATGGACTCACTAATGGACAAGGAAGGAAAAAGAAGTGGGGGAAGTGAGAGAAGCTATTCTGAGGCTCTGATATGTGTTACTTCACCTACCAAGTATCTAGGAATCAGAAAAGTGGCTTCAGGCAAAATAGGCTGGTAAACCAGTAACCTAGTGGTCCTTCACAAAGTTGTCCTCATGGAAGAAGATGATCTGAACCATTTATGTTGACTCCTTAACTTCAGAAGAAATCTAACGGGGATTAAGGAATTTTAATGCATTTCTCTGTACAAAAACAAGTGACTGATAGGATCTAATGAGCTCCCAAAGACCAAGTCTTGGTAAATAACTTCAGTTCTGAGTTTGGATATGATTCCAAGTTTTGAACATCGAAGAATTATCTGATCTATTGAATTAATTCATAGTGCTTTCAGCAAAATATTAGATGAAGTCCCTCATTTTATCTTTGCTTTGCACTCCATTTGAGGTCCAATCTGCTTCTTCCAGACTGAATTGATTGTACTCTTCTTTTTTTTTTTCTTTAAAGATTTTATTTATTTGGGAGATAGAGAGCACAAGCAGGGGGGAGAGGAAGACAGAGGGAGAGGGAGAAGCAGGCTCCCCGCTGAGCAGAGAGCCTTATGTGGGGCTCGATCCCAGGACCCTGGGATCATGACCTAAACTGAAGGCAGAAGCTTAACTGACTGAACCACCCGGATACCCTGACTGTACTCTTCTATGGCCTCTCTACACTAATGTATACCGGTAACAGAGCACCTATTGTGTTACATTTATCTGTTAATAAATCTATCTTTCCCAATTTACAAACTCAGGCTTTTTTGTTTTTCATCTTAAAAATCTAGACCAAGATAAGGTATTCATTAAATTTTGTGGAATGAATGAATGAATAGAGTTGCAAGTGTAAGTACAACAGATTGGGACTAATCTGCCTGGATAGAGAGTTACTGTGTTTTGTCTTTGAAATTGTTCAGTTCAACATTTTTATCAGCAACACAGAAGACATGATTATCTAATTTATTCATAATAAAAGACTGGAAAAGTTAGTTAACCTTAGAAATAACAGAATCAAGATCAAGAAGATCTCAAAGGATGATGAAGTGAAATTTAATAGGAATGCATTAAAATCTAGTATTTAAATGTAAGACATCAAATACTTGAGTACAGATGGAGGACCATAATCCATAGGAAGATGGATTTCAGTGATCCATAAAGTGAACACCAGTTAACATTGCTATGAGAAGCCAAAATAGATGCAGTAAGCTCAAGCTGTACTCATAGCATTCAACCTTCTAATCATCTGAGGCCATCCAGGACCATATTGGGAACAGAGGTGTCTGATTCAGGATGCCATTTCTTATGACAGAGACAAAAGCAGAGAGTATTCAGAGGAAAGTGATGAGGATGGTAGACAACTCCAAAATCCTTGCTCTAGTAGGGAGCTATTGAAGGAACAGTATGTTTTGTTTGGATAAGAGACACCTACGAAGCTATGTAATAACTGAATGACTGCTATGTAGAGGAAGGAATACGCTTGTTACTCTGTGTTATACCAAGGGCTATAGGTGGCATACATTGGTATGTGGTTACTAGATTATTAACTGTAGGAGGGCCAGGAATATGTGTGTCCTTTTACCAGGAGAGTTTCAGCATTTAACATAGTGACCAGTAGATAGTAAGGGCTCAGTAAATCAATATCTAATGGATAAATAATTACAGTTTGAAAGAGAACCTAACTCACAGCCCAACAGTCCTGAGTTCAAATCCAGATACTCTGCTCAGGAATTGTAAACCTTGCACAAGTATAGCTAGCTTCTCTGCACTTGTTTACACCTGCTCAAATAGGGGTAATAGTACCATCTGAAGTGATTCACATGATGTTTATGACTATCAAATCAAATGGGATCATGCGAAAACTCTTTAAATAAATACATAAAGTACTATATATATGGCATGTAATAACATTAAAAGATAGCCATATTGAGCTCACTGTAAAGAAAGGACTTCCAGTTATTAAATCTTTTCAACAATGAAATGGGTCACCTCAGGAATTCACCAAGTCTTAGTCATTGGAAGTGGTCACGCAAGGTTGGATAACATCTCCAAACAATGTGGCAGAGGTCAAGTTTTGCCTTATTTAAGATATCCAATTGGATGGCCACGAAGGTGCCCTCCACTGTTAGGATTCTTTAATTGTGGGCAGTGCTATCCATCCTTTCTGGCCTAACTTCATCAATCCCCTCATTGTCCATATGAAAATTTTAAGCATCTTCTGATGCTTCTCTGGTTGGACTCTGAGATGCTTCAGGTATACTTCTTTCAGCCTGTTCTAATAATTACTGAGTTTGTAGCAACTCCAATTCTTCATGACTTTCATGTAGGCAATTTATATGGGGCTCCCTGGAGCAGAGTTTCCTTAGGTGACCTAACACATCTGAGGGAATTGACATTCCCAGTAGTAACAGTGGCTCATTATGACAGAAATTCTCACCCAGGTGAGAGAAAGAGCCATTCACTTTTTGGTGGGCATATCAGAATGGGTTTGGGAAAGTGACAAAACACTTCAGTACATTGTATCATGTCAACTTCTCCCCACTTTAAGAATCAAAGGATCTATGTTTATGATTTCATTTGGCTCTATGTAATAGAAATCTTTGACAGTGGCAAGACTAGTGTGAGATTCAAGGCAATGCAGTTCAAGGCTGGATCAGCTACTTGGAGAAAACATCAAAGACCAAGATTGATTCCAGTTGCTGCTTCTGTCATCCTTGGCATGTGGTTAAACCTCATGATCCCAAGATGGCCGCTCTGTCTCCAAACATTACATCTGTATCTCAAGCAGGAAAATCAGAGGAAAATGAAGGGCAAGAGGACAAAGCCAGTGGAGTTTAGCCCCTTCTAAAGAGCTTTCAATAAGTTCCAGGTGGTGACTTCCTCTTACAGCTCATTGAAAACGTGGGAGATTGAATATTTTAACTGAATACATTATTGCTCCCAAATAAATCGGGATGTTGTTTATAAGAAAAAGGGAAGAATGGATGATGAGTAGGTGATTAGCAGTGGCTGTCACAATTGCCTACTTCAGTTCAAATTACAAATGTTTATTGAGGAACTACTGCACAGACACTGCTCCAGCACTGGGAACATATAAATGAAGACACAGACTCAGTTCCTATATTAGGAATGAAGAACTGCACAGTATCCATAAAGAACTTTCACATAGTTCAACTTGTGACATAGAAGAGGATCCATTTATTTACCTCTTGTCTGTAATTAGGGAATACGTTGTATTTTAGCAAGCGAATAGAAGTTTGAAGTTTTCTGGAAAACAAACTATGGGAAGAATCATTGGTTCAAAGCCCAATTCACCATGAATTTATTGTGGCTTTCTGGAATTTTGAGAAAAATATTACTCATCATTAGTAGTAAGAAAAAGTCTATTTAATAATACACATGTACCTGATTTGAGTGATTTACTAAATTTTTAATGTAGAACTGAATTATTATGTAAAATAATAATAGGAAAAAGACTGCCACTATAGAAATTATTTCTCCTTTCCCTTTTGTAAATTTATTTAGCAGAATTCAGAATTTTAATCATTTATGCTTTGACTATTGCATGTTTTCAAGTTCAGCATTTCATCTGGACAAAGGTGCCTTTGTGTATTCCAGTTCTGTTAGGGATGACCCTCCTCTATTCTCTGCTAATCCCCATCTCTGGCCTTAAACACCTGGCCTTGAAATTGTTCCCTTACTTACTATTTCCAGCATGGGCTTTGCTTTCTCAACAAATTTTAACATGTAGGGTGTAGAAATCTTGCCTGGTTTTACATATTACTTGGTCTGATGTTCTGACTGCCCCAAATGCCTGTGATAAGATGAAAAATAAACAAGTGCTTTCTGGGTTGCTGGGTGTTACCATATGCATAATTACTGAGGCAATAATCAGGACATTTTATTCAGTTATTAATAACACTTCCCATTTATGTAACTCTTTCCCTGAAGAGTTTTCCAAAGTGTTTTGAGATTATTGTCTGTGAGCCTCCCAGCAACCCTATGAGAGGAGTGAGGTGGCTGTTTTTGTCTTCATGGCGTTGATCAGAATATTGAGGCTCAGAGAACTTTAGTGGAGCAAGATCACACAGTGAACTGAGTCTTAAACTCAGCTCCCCTCTCCCTCAGTTCACTACTTGGTGCACTAGACCAATGTGCCTCAGTCTCAGTATTCGTTGAAAGACATACCATCCCCTTGATGTCACTTAGAGGACCCAGAAGTTCCTGAGTCTAACTCTAGTTTGACATAATGAATACGACAGGTGATCCAGGAGACTGCACCCACTTCTCCTCAAGCTGATGATATTAGCTTCTCAATACCACTTTCAGGGCCATTTCTGAAGCTTAAACACGGCTTCTGCTGCAAGTGTACAGGAAGGAGAGGAATGAGCAGACAGTATGGGAGCACCTTGTCCAGATTCTCTCCTAGAGGTCCAAGATCTAACTCCAAAAAAGGAATTCTTTTTGCCTCTTGTCAGAGCTTAGAAAAAAAACTTAATGGAACCCTGAGCATCAAAACACACTTCCCACCCATATTCTTATAGCTACCTCCAGTTAGCCCTAAGAGAGATTTCCTTGGCAGCCTGGCCCCAAATGAATCCAACTCCATTCTTCACTTGCAACATGGGCAACACTAAGGAATGAGAGATGAAAATATTCAGGGTTCTTCTCATTCCAGAATGATTGCAAAACATCTATTTACATTGTGAGAGGAGACTTGGAGAGGACATTTTATGAGATTGTGGTAAATAGGAACAAACAAACACATGGGAAAGATAAAAGAGACAAATACCATAAGAGAAACTATCACTCTAAACCAAAATGTGTTTGTCTATTAATTAATTATTTAATTTGGGAATGATTTCATAATTACAATGATCAGAGTTTTGTATGGAAAACAAGGAAAAGATTTTCTGCCATTTGATTAAAGCTCGGATACCTTTCCCCCAAAGCATAACACCTTTGGAAATCTCCCTTTAAAATATTTTCAATTTCTGTGCTAAATTAAAGTTCCAGTTTTCATAAACAACACATAAGATTTTCTTTTGGAACCCAGTGTCATTTCAAGAACTGTAGCTGAGCTCTGCACTGTTAAACTGCTTAGAGACATTTTGACATTTACGGGGTATCATGAAGAGAAAAGTAGCCAGGAGCCAAGACACCTGGGTTCTTGTTTCTCTTCTGTAAATAAAAGGGTAATCTAGGACAAGAGTCTTAACTTTTAAGGTCCAAGTTTTTTTAACCTGCAAAGAAGGATAGGTGATCTCAAAGTCCTTCCCTTTCATCATTATGATTTCTGGGCTAATAACAACTAACTAAAGAACTGTAGACAAATTGGCCAAATAGTTCCTGGTCAGGCAGTAAGACTCTAAGCAAAACCAACACTGGTCCTCTTGCAAGGCACGTACCCCTTTGCAGGAACTTCATGGAAATCCTACTTCATGGCTTTAGGTCATTGCTATTGCTTTTTATGCTATAGATAGACTTTCTGCTGTTGGCTGAGGCTCTGGGCTCTAGGATTTACTCATTCCCCAATGTTTGTATTTGTACCCTGGACATGGACATGTCTATTTCCCCTCCACAGCTAAGGTTGGTGATAAAATGAATATTTGTTGAGTGTCCTATGTGCCAAGCACCATTCTAGGTACTCAGGAATACAGTGGTGACAAAGTAAACAGTATCTCCACTCTCAAGGAGTTTCTGTTATAGAGTAACGAGACAAAGAAACAATCAGCAGAGAAGCAAAGCAAACACCAGGTAGAAGTACAAAGTGTTTGGACAAGAGGATGAGGAATTTCTTTCAGAAGTTTCTCTTCTCCTTTCCCCTTTCTTCAGTATATGTGTGTGTGTGTGTGTACTTTAAATGTTGTTAGTGGCCTGAGATATGGAAAACGGCATGAAATAAATACCTTAAGAAGCCACACACATAATAAATATCTTTAAAAGTCACTGGTTTTGTCCCAGCCAGGTTTAGATAGAGCAGTGCAGGTTCTACAAGGTATGATGCTGGATAAACCAAAGTTGGGAGTTTACCAGCTGAGGACAATAGTGCAAAAGAAGGGCGCAGGAGGTGCGGGTGAGTCTGGAATATCCTACATAGGAACAATAAGACAGAGTCAAAGAACTGTTAGCTTGGGATTATCGTAAATAAATTGGAAAAAAATAAGGAGGTAGTGAGTGATCAGAAAATGGTAATCTTGATATTAGGATTTCAATTAGAAATAATAAGAATTTGAACACTACATCAAAAACTAATATTGTGCTATATGTTGGCTAACTGAACATAATAATAATGATATATAATAATAATAATAATAAAATATTAGGAGTGATGACAAGTTTTAGGAAATGACTATGAGAGGGAATAGTGAAAGTTGGGTAGAGGCAATAATTATTACAAACCAGAAGGTCAAGGAAATCAGAGGCCAGGTCTATGACAGTATTCAAGTTCCTAAGAATAAAGATAGGAGTGGTGGAGAAGAAGTGATGGAAGCAACCATCAAAATCATTAATGAATGAAGTAGGGTCACTGGGGTATCAGGAAGATAAAGAAGACAGGCTTTGGGTAGTAGCAGAGAGGAGCTATGTTTTGGAATTGGCAATGAGAATAAGGAGGATCCCTAATCTAACCTCCAGGCTCAGTGGCATGTGGGGTCACCAACCAGTGGAAAGAGTGTTATCAAGCCAAGCCAGGCTTCCATTAGAATAAAGATGAAGGACAGATTAATGAAGGTAGAGACTATCAGAGATTTTGCAGATAATTGATACTAAATTCTAGAGGACATAATGGAAGTCTTGGAAGACACAAAATTGTCTCAGAATAAGGAATGCAAAAGAAGTATTGATTGAGTCCAGAAATTTGGACTTGTCAAGAAGGATGTAAGGAAAGATGGAATTCATCCTGATAATCTCTTAAAGGAGGGCACAGGATCAGACTTAATTACCACTATCTTTTGGGTCTGGCTTCATAGGCAATTTGTAGTGGCAAGACTAAGATGAGCAGGGGAGGGGTGGTCTTTCCAGGAGCTCCTTGAACTCTGGAAGAAGAGCAGAATGGAGGAAGGTGGTCTTAACAAAATAATGGGAAATCAATAGGTTTCTCCTAAGTCCTATAAGAGAATCATTAATATTTGCTGACCCTGCTCCAAAGAAAGATACTTGTATAAACTTCTGAAGGTATAAACAAGTACTAATGATAATACAGCATGTCCTGGCCTGCTAAAATGCCCCAGTTAATCTCACCATCTCTTCCAATTTAAATATCACATGTTCAAAGGGTAACTGAATTATTGAAAGATGTTATAAAGATTTCTCACATTTGTAAAGTGCTTTATAATTTATAAAATTCTTTTTTAAATATTTTATTTATTTATTTGAGAGAGAGAGAGAGATAAAGAACATAAGTGGGAGGGAGGAGCAGAGGGAGAAGCAGATTCCCTGCTGAGCAAGGAGCCCGACACCAGGCTTGATCCCAGGACCCTGGGATCATCACCTGAGCTGAAGGCAGCCACTCAACCGACTGAGCCACCCACGTGCTCCTGTAATTTCTGAAATTCTTTAATATACTTTATCCCACGTGAGCCTCCTGACAATTCTAAGTACGCAGAAAAAAAGTATTTTTTTCTCCATTAGATCTAGAAGAAAACTGAGGGTCAGAGAGATTAGCTGATCTGCTTGAAGGCACACAGCTAAGTAATAGGAAAGCCAGGGCTAGAAGTTAAGTTTCTTAATTTTATGTTTGGTGTTCTTTTTGCTCTAGTACAGTGCCTACTTCCAAAACAGTCTCAATTCAGCTCAACCCCAGCCATTTTTTGGTCTTCCTGTCCAGTAGCTGCCCAGGAAAGTCTTGTGAATAACTTAGGCATCACCTTTTCCTGGGATTGGTATTGTCGGATGCAAACTATTTTTACCATTTTTTCTTCTGATTTCACAAAACTTTCCATTTCCAAATCACACTTAAAATTCACAGCCCTGTTAAGCAAATGTATCTGCAAAAGTAATGTGAAGTAAATCAGCTGAACTCAAAAATTCCCTGCTTTCAATCTCTATTTTTTTTTTGGCTCAGAACATAAGCTGTGGAAATTCCAAGACTTCCAAATAAAAAATTAGAAAAGCTTGCTTGTGGTTTGCCACAATATAGCTAAAATGGGACTTAAGGAGAATATCCTGTTTTTGAAGACTTTATGCCAGGATAAATAGGGTAAATACTAAGTGATTAGAATGTTTAAAAGGGAAATTGTAACATAAATATTGCATTGTCCTTATGGAGATTAAAACGTTTTCTAAAAATTCCCTAGGCAATCTTTTAAGAATTCCCAAAGGGAAAATAAATGAATAATCCCAAAGGGAATAAATAAATAAGTGAGGAGAAATGCTGGATGTAAAAATAAAAGTAGACAGCTTGGACCTAAAAGATTTCCCATCGGGAGGACTTGGGCACCTCAGGTCAGTGGATTCCATTATTTCCTCCATTCCAGGGCTGAGGCCATGTTTGTGTCAGATGACAGGAATCTTCAGAAGCCAGCAAGCACCAGGCAACCTGACATTTTCCACGACTTTCAGGATTCTGCAGGAGAAATGATTCAGGCAGCAATTTTATTTTCCTCTCAGGGCTGTTCTTTTTTCAAGGAACTGCTACAACACAGTTGGTTTTTTTTTTTTTTTTTTTTTTTTTTCAGATTAGCAAACTGGACAGAACTTAGAAGTAATTGTGCCATGTAACTCATCTTCAAAGCAGTGAATCCAGAAAGATCACTGTGAAGGTCTGTTGGATAAAAGTTCCAAGACTATAAATGACATGTTTGTGTTGGAAGAGATCTGAAAATCATCTAATCCTGTGGTTCTCAACCAAAGAGTGGTGAGCAGGTGGGAGTGCTATCACCAATAATTAATCATTAATAATAACGTGTTGCCATTTAGAAATGATTTATTCTTAAAAAATTGATTAGATTGCAGGTGATTCCCATGACAAACTCATCATGCATCCTCACTTGCATTCTGAAGTGCTTTCCTGATTAGGAGTAAAGAGGTAGGATTACAGCCAACTTGCCTTGGATTGCTCATAACTCTTGGTCTATCTTATCTATGACAGGGTGAGTAAGATAACCAACATGGTGCTAATTATTCTAGTTGTTGCAATTAGAAAAAAAAAAATGTCTGCAAAAGTATTTGTTTTGCAACCCTGTGAAATATTAATGGGTTTCACCCAAACCTGGGTCTGTGAATGTGAAAATCATCCAGCCTGTATACTATGGTGAGAAAAATTAGAGTTCTTCTGATCAAACCCAACCCCATAAGATGTAATGCAGGATTCAATGACTGCCAGAATCACGGTGAGTAGCTGCAGAGCTGGGGCTGGAACTCAAATCCTGAGGGAGCTCTCTTTCCACCAGTCACTGATGGCACCAGAACATCTGCCTGTAGGGTCACACATGAAAAATAAAATAATTTTTGAGTAGTTCCATTGAATGTCAGTAGGAAAAAGAAATGCATGACCATTTTTTAAAAGATTTTATTTATGGGGTGCCTGGGTGACTCAGACGGTTGAGCGGCTGCCTTTGGCTCAGGTCATGATCCCAGCATCCTGGGATCGAGCCCAGCATCGGGCTCCCTGCTCGGTGGGGCGCCTGCTTCTCCCTCTTCCTCTGTCGCTCCCCCTGCTTGTGCTCTCCTGCTCTCTCTCTGTGTCAAATAAATAAGTGAAATCTTTTTTTAAAAAGTTTATTTATTTATTAAAGACAGAGAAAGCATGTGGGCTAGTTGGGGGAGGGGCAGAGGAAGAGAATCCCCACACAGACTCCCCCTGAGCATGGAATTCCATGTGGGCTCTATCCCACCACCCCTGAGATCATGACCTGAGCAGAAACCAAAAGTCGGACACCTAACCCACCAAGCCACCCAACTGCCCCAAAATGCATGACCATTTTGAGGGAAAGGACATAAAAATGATTCTTTAAGCATCAGACATGCAAAAAGAGTAAATCAGATAATAATAAACTTATACAATGTAGCATTTGATTTGTTGTGGAAAAGGAGAGCAACATCTAAAGTATTTCAAAAATTAGTATCTGGCAGCCACAACACATCCTTTCTCTGTCACACTTAATAAGTCTATTATCTTATTCATTTCCACATTATCCCTGGGAGATAGACCCATTTTATAGAATGTAAACAGCAAAGAAAGTGTGTCATGGTTTTCCAGTATTTACAGTTGGAGGCAGTATAGTACAGCAAACTAATTCCACCTCCTCTTTTTTGAGCAACCTCAGGTGAGTTACTTTGCTGCTCTAGGTCTTGGTTTCCCCATCTATAAAATGGGGATAAAAAATATTTCCTGCCCAATGGGATTATCTCAAGGGTTACATGAGCTGTTACAGGTAGAGTGAATAGCACGTTTCATGGTAAACAGAAAATAATAAATATCAGATCTCCAGAGAGAAAGGGAGATCATATCTGAACTCTGATTGATCTTTTTCTATTGGATTCTGCTGAAAGCTGATGATGCACCATTCTAAATAAATCAATCTTTTTATTATTTTAAGCCAATTATGTGAACCAGACATCTTCCTACAGAGAGGAAGAATAGAGAAACCGAGTGACTGTATGTGTTTGTCCCATTCTCCATTTTCTTTGTTCCTGGGGTGTGTATGTGTGTGTGTGGTGTTTATTATTGAAAAACAGAATTTTCTGGAATCCAGAACAGAAGGTTGAGGAGTTATCTCAAAGGCTACTCATCACATACAGTAACCCGGGGACGAGGTTGACATGGAGAGATTCAGATCACTGCCTCAACGCTGGGCAAATGATGTTCTAGAACAGTGGTTCTTCAAGTGTGATCCCTGACCAGCAACATCAGCGTCACCTGGGCAGGCACTTGTTAGAAATACAAATTTTCAGACCCCACCCAGATCTACTGAATCAGCAACTCTGCAGGGTGGAGGGGAACAGGAATCTGTGTGATTCTGATGCTCTAAAGTATGAAAACCACTATTCTCCAAAGAGTCTTTCCCAAGGAGATCCCCTTTTCTGCTTAGGCTACCCAACAAAAGGGACCAGAAAGACATAGCTGTACCTAAACTGTTTCTTAGCATAGAGGCTCCATATGTGTTAACAGTTTTGTTCTGGTGAAGATTAACCATAGAAAAATGTATTAAGATGAAAGGGAACAGTACTTTGTGTTCTTGATCCAAAAAATTCAAAAATGAAGGAAAAAAAGAGTCATAATATTCTAAGTTCCCGTTGTAGTTTGCTTTTCCTGTAGGTTTAGTAGTTTGATAACTTATGAACTGGACAAGATCTTGGCATTTCTCTAGTCCAACTAAAGCCTCAAAGAGCCATCATGTTACCAAATAAGGCTGTTTGCACCAGAGAGCACAATTAAAACCCAGGCCTCTGGCCTAAAATGAGTTGTTTTTCCAGTGGATTAATATACTATGCTACTTTTTGAAAAACAAGAATGTCACAGCAACTGAGGGAACCTAAAAGAATTTTTCTTCAAAAATTCTCATCTGGCCAATCACTTGACCCAGTTTCCTAATGCCTGTCTTACAGGCAAAAGACATTTGCTCAAGTGAACAATGGCACTGTTATTGTCTCTAAGGGGCTGATTGTCCAAGAAACGATGGAGAAAATTGTCCTGAATGTTATGGGGTTAGGGGTGAGTAGATGGGTCAAAAATGGTGGGGGAGGGGATGAGAATCTCCTAGGTAAAGACTTACAGTGTTTAAAACTTCCCACTCCCCAAACATGCACCTGCATCCCAGGAGACTCTAAGAGGAGTCTCCTTCTCCCTCCCCCCAAGTTTAGATTCAATCATCGCTCTTGATGGAGTAAGTTTCCACTGTGAATTATAGAATTCATTCTCCCTTGTAAGAGGACACTGATTTAGCATCAAAGTTCAAAGCCCCTGTAAAAGATAGAAACGGCTGTGTAAGAATGTTTGGAATGACTGTATCAGGCTTTCTTGGGGACTGAGAACTTCACATTGCAGTGTGGTCACTGGAGCTGCCATGTGACAGTGATGGAAGAATGTTGGGGGATGGGTGAAACAACATTAAAAACAAACAAAATGATAAACACATAATTGAGTGAAGTACAAAATACGGTTGCCCTAACGCTCCGATTATTTATCATTAAGTATTTATGAATTATTTTTGAGGAATCGATCGTAAGGTAGCTTTGCACTATTTTCCCCAGCAGATTTAAGCCCAGTCTCTCCTTCTATTTTTTTTTTAAAGATTTTATTTATTTATTCATTTGAGAGAGAGAGAGAACAAAAGAAGGAACATGAGAGGGGGTTAGGTCAGAGGGAGAAGCAGACTCCCAGCTGAGCAGGGAGCCCGATGCGGGGCTCGATCCCAGGACCCCGGGATCATGACCTGAGCCGAAGGCAGACGCTCAACGACTGAGCCACCCAGGTGCCCCCAGTCTCTCGTTCCACAAGCCCATGATGTCAAAGCCTTCCATATGTTTCACATACAAGAGGTACTAATTCAGAGCTTCACTGCCCTTTCCTTAGCAGATCTTGAAAAGTCAGCCGTCTTCTTAGAAATTCACCTCTAAGACCTGTGCCAGCAAGTCACATGCATTTGATTGTCCCTGATTTTAACACAGAGGCACTATTTCTAGTACACCAGAAAACAGTTCAATGAGATCACTAGCATTGCCATGGGCCAACAGGGCATTTGTATATCCCACATCACTCACCTAGCTCTGTGAGCCGCTAGTTACACTATATTCACAAAGGAGAGAGTGGTTAGACAGCCCATGGGAAATATAATGCAATGAATCTAACCCACTCTCTAGTGTCAGGATAGGACAAGTTCGTGGAAGGAATGTGATGTGGTGCAAAGAATAGAGAAAATCCCTGTAGTCAGAAGAGAAAGGTCTACTCTTACTAGTGACTGTAGGCGTCTCCCTTTATGTCTGCTCACCCCACTTACTCGCCAACCTCATATGCAAGAAAAAGTGGCACCCCCCCCCCCAAAAAAACCTGGAGTGTTTCAAACATATTCTAACCTTAAAACCAACAATTCTACTGCTGGAACAGAATAATAGAGTCCAAAGAGATTCTCACAGAGGTCCTTAAGGGTCATATACATGGATATGGACTTCAACATCCTCTGGGGTGACATAACCAGAGGAAATCTGGGTGCACATACCTGGGAGAGTGCATAGGGAAAATTATTTATCATTAAGTAAATTTATCATAAAGAAAATGTACACATTGTGTGGCGGTTAGAATCAAGGCACTAAATGTATACAAAGTGACATGGGTGAATCTTAAATATACAGTCCTGAGTATAAGAAAATTTTTAAATAGAAATATAAAACACAATGTTATTTATGTAAATTAATTGTACACAAAACCATACCCATTTTGCAAGAACATATAGGAAAAAAATATACACATCTAATACATTAGAATGGCAACCTATGGGGAGGTGGAATGGGAATGAGGGATAGAAATAAAATGGAACAATTTTTTAAACAAAAGAGGAATCTTGCTTTGGCCAGTGATGATCATATGTCATGAACGGAAGAAATCATTAACTCAATCTTCTGCATCTGATATCCAGAAAAAGAAAAATAATTACTACACAAATGATATTTGTTAAAATAATTGCTGCCCTCCTGCTCCAAACTCTTTATCTCTTTCTTTCAACTCCTCATTGAGGAATTTCCCTTCCTCTGATCCTCATTCATCAACAATAGCGATTCTACCATTAGAGAACTGATATGAATAACTCATATTGTTTTTTGTATCCCATTGTCTTTTTTTTTTAAAGATTTTATTTATTTGACAGAGAGAGACACAGCGAGAGAGGGAACACAAGCAGGGGGAGTGGGAGAGGGAGTGGGAGAAGCAGGCTTCCCACGGAGCGGGGAGCCCGATGCGGGGCTCCATCCCAGGACCCCGGGATCATGACCCGAGTCAAAGGCAGACGCTTAACGACTGAGCCACCCGGGTGCCCCTGTATCCCATTGTCTTATTCACCTGAATACAATTATTTATTACTAGATAGGAAGAAATGTTTGAATAAAAGGCCTGTCCCTTTACGGTGGATTTAAGGCCAAGGCGAATGGGTGAACTATTTGGGAGCATAGAGAGTACTCCTCAGGAGCCAGGTCACAGACATCAAAGCTCCTCAGAGATCTGTGTCTGTAGACTGAAAACTTGAATCAGAGCTCATATGATTAAAAGAGAAGAATATCACAACCGACTGATTATTCTCTTCTCTCTTTGAAAGTTGGGTCAGCGTAGAAGTTTTCAGGTCAAGGTTGTTCCCTATCGTTCCTCCCCAGTGCACGCATGGATCATTCAGTGAATATGTCTACTTTAATCCACTAATGTCTTTGAGACTTTGTGGGTAGAACAACAACGTTATGCCCAGGACTTGGGGATAACAAATAAAAGACTGAGTAAGATAAAACACATCTTGCTGGATGCATCGTCCAGAGAGTTGCCCCATAAGATCTTTTCTATGTCACACTGCCTAGGCATCTGGATTCCCCCTACCAAGGAAGTGAAGGGGTTACAGTGAAAGGCTCTCTTTTATGTATTAACAAAAGGGCAGGTGTTTGTAGGTGTACTGCGGAGGAGGCTTCTGACGTTTCTTATTCTGTGGATTATGCTTAACTTGTCATCTTGTCATCTTTCCTTTGTGTTCCTTACATTCCCCCTTTAACATTTTCACCTTGTTCCACTGACTCCTTTGTTCCACAAGATGTTAAGGGTCATCAAGCTTTCATAGCCATTGTCAAGACACTGTCATTTTGTCAGGAAGATCAGTCACTGCATTTGTCCCCTTGGACCTGGTAACTTCTTTGTGAAGTTTAAGGTATTAGGACACTCTTCTTGTTCTTTGCTCAATCTTGATTATTCAGTCTTTCAGGTGTCATAAGGCAACGAAGGAGCATAGTATCTGGCTTGCCCTCAATAGGTTTATCTTCCAAAAATAGTTTATAATAAGAGCATTTACAAATAAGAGTATTGACATCTCCTCTTCTCCCAATCCCCCCCCCCCATTCTTTCTCCCTCTCTCTTTTTACCTGATTTTGGAGCATTTCTGTAATAATTATTTGACCAACATGCTCTGTGACTTCTGAGAAAGATCCAGATATTGAGTTGTCAGTTGCTCAAAAAATAAACCATTTGAAAACACCATTAATCCTGGTATTCTGTGTTAAGTGGTTGAATTTAATTTTGGTGATTCGTGGGAGTTTAAATTCTATTATGATGTTCAAATAAGAATAGAACTTCATCTCTGTTGTTTGTCTAAATTCCATGTGGCTTAGTATTTCAGGGCACTGGAAAATCCATCTCAGAGACACCTAGAAATGTGTTGGGCAGGGTGGATGCTGCCAGTTACTCTAACCAGTCATAAGACCAGATTAGAAATTAAAGATACAGGAAGGATTTCTTTTCCTTTTGGTTTCTAAGGAAATAGTGCTACAATTTATGGACCCAAAGGGAAGAATTGGATAGATGACTAATACCAGGATAATAAGAGCAGGTGTTGGTCATGGTATAGCCATCCCTTATTATCTTTAGGAGCAATTGAGACAAACAGCTTTCCTTAAATGCATTTCTACTCTGATACCTGGGCCACAAATATTCATTTCTTTAAAAACTCTAATAATTCAAAGCAAAATCTTATTTGCCCCTTCCTCTTCAGAAAGATTTGTCAGAAAAGAACTATGGTAAACAAATCTCCAGTAAAACTAAGCAATATAACAAACAAAGTCAAGTATTTCTTTTATAATTTCTTCATATTATTTTAAGAGTTTTGTACAAGGAAATTCAAAATCTACATTTCAAATGTTATTACAGCTGATCTGATGGCAAATACGTGGGTTGCTAGCTTTTCCCCCACCAGCCTTGATGTCACCACACATATGATGGGGAAGAAGACAGAGCCAAACACTAATGTAAGAACTGAGAGAAGGCCCAGCTGGGAGGTGGTTGTGTTGCAGTTAATGGAGGTGATAGGGAGGGGAGAGTGGAAAAGCATCATTCAAGGCTTGAAGAGAACTGGAAAACACAGCTGAGAAATGAGCTGAGGGAGCAATTTGGAGCTGTGTCCTTTTCTCCCCCTCCTTGTTGCATTAAAAGGGCTATTCCAGTTTGCTCTATTGCCACGGCAGGGCAAAAAAATCGGTCAGACCAAGGCAGTGCCAGAAACAACAGGGCAGTGCCAGAGCTCAGCGAGAGAACAAGTGAGTAACAACAGATGCAGACAGAGCAGGGACTCTTGCGAGTTCCTTCTACCCTTCTGCCCCTTCCTTTCCATAAGCTGAGGTGGTGGTGACTTTGCAATGTGTCAGCTTGGCTAAGATAAACCACATTTCCAAGAATAATTCTTCCGTATTTCCAGTTAGATCTCCTGGGATGACATTCCCACCCAACCCCTATTCCTGACTGTACAACGAAGATCACAGTTAACCTAGAATTTAGCCTTTCCATGAAAGTTAATTAATACTCTCAGGAGAATATGAGTTCACAGGCACACTTATAGGACATCTAATACCCACATTAAGAAACAAACTGAAAGATCTATATCTTAAAAATAGTAGTAGAATTACCTTCAAAAAGATGAGAGAGATATTAATAACACAAAGAACAAGCAGTTATATGTTATAACCACGTGAAAATACTGTAGTGGAAATGTAAAATTTGAAATATTGTAGTAGAAATATAAGATTTGAAATAAAGGACTCAATACATGGTAAAATAAAGAATAGATAGTTAAAGAACAAGTTAGTGAACTGGAAGATGAGAGTGAAGAAATCTATGAGAGCACTAAGAAAAAAGAAAGTTGTGGAAAACAGTCTTTAAAAATTTAGTAAGGGACATGATGGATAAAATTAGAAGAATCAACATTTATATGAGAGTCACAGAATAAGAGAAAAACAACAAAAAGTAAAGGGATGTCTGAGAGAATAAAGACAAGAATTTCTCAGAAGGCGTAAGACCTTGAAATGCTAAGGCTCATAAAGTACAAAAGTATATAAATAAGGAAAAACATGTACTTAAACATCCTATAATAAAATATAAAAAAAAAATGAAAGAACACAAAAAATCTCAAATATTGCTGGCACAAACTACAGGTCACCCATAAAGAAACAGGTATAAAACTAATGTCGGATTTTACAACAGTAACCTGGATGCAAGAAAACAATAGATCCTTTTTTGAGGGAAAAGCATTTTAGGTTTATACTTTCACAACCAACTAGGGTATTATTTAAATGTGACAGAAAAACAAATATCTTTTTAGGCATATAATAAGATCTCAGAAATTTACTACACAAGAAATTCCTTAAACACACTAGCCAGAAGAGGAAGAAATCCAGAAAGATGCTATAAACAGTGTTTCAGTTATCCAGCACTGCATGATAAATCTCCCCAAAACTAAATGGTTTAAAATAACAGCAGCATTTCTTTGCCCACAAATCTGCAAACTAAGCAGGGCTATGGGGACCGCTCTATTTGCCTCACTTAGCTGTATGTCTCCAAGGCTGGTGTTAGGAATGATCTGAAGGCCCAGTCGCTCATGTGACTGGTATCTGGGCTAAGGAGACTCAGTCAGCCGGGGATTGGAACAGCTGGAGCCCCTTCAGTATCTCAAACGTAATGGAGACACTCCAGGTGCTCTTTCCAGCCGAGTGGCTTCAAAGTAGCCAAACAACATATTGACTTAGGACTCCCAAAGCATTTGCCTCAAGAGAGAAAGTCAGCCAGAAGTTGGATTGCTTTTTGACCTAACCTGTTCTGTCTTGTCTGTCGAGAGCTGTGAAGGGTATGAGATTGCACGTTACTTGCAAGCTAACAAGTTAGGCTGCCGCAGTTCCATGCTTGCTGGCAGAGGCATCAGACTCCTGGGTCAGAGACAAAAGACAGCTCGTTACTTGCAGCAACAGCAGTAGACAAAGAAAAAACATTTTCTTTCACTGATTCTTTGAGCTCCAATTCCTACAGGGTGATGCAAAGAGGGCCAGTGACAACTTCTTACACACTGGGTTGTACTTCAGAAGAGCATTGAGCTTAGAAAACCCAAATAGGTTTTTCCTGGACAGGAAGCATACTCGTCCTTTGCTCTGGAGAGAGACGCTATCTCTATTCTCTAAGACCTTAAGCACACCTGCCCTTTCCTCCAGAAGAAGATACTCTCCTATCTTCTAAGTTGGTTCATTATTCAAATACCCTTCAAAAGTTAGTCTGGGGTGGGGGGGGAGGTGCCTGAGGGGCACAAGTCATTTGAGTGTCCAGCTCCTGATTTTGGCTCAGGTCATGATCTCGGGGTCGAGGGCTAGAGCTCCACATCAGGCTCCATGCTCAGCATGGAGTCGACTTGAGATTCTCTCTCCCTCTCCCTCTCCCTCTGTCCCTCTCCTCTATGCTCTCTATCTAAATTTTTAAAAAGTTAGTCTGGGACAAATGTGTTCAGTGCCTCTGCTTGGAAGAAATAATGAAATACAAGAAACCCATGGAGAATTGTCTCTCAGGAATTTCATTTCTACTGCATTCTATTTATCCAAAGGATCAATATTCACTATGGAAGATTGAGTCACAGGGACTTGTGTTTCCAACAAAGATGGAGTAATAAGGAACAGATTTACTCTCCTATTTGAAACAAACAAATTGGACAAATATATGAAATAATGGTTTTCAAGACACTGGAATCAGACAGTGAGTAATAGTAATCCTTGAGAAATGGGAAACTAAAGATAGAGGACAAAGGAGAATTTTTTTTAAAGGGGAAATGTGAAATCTGTTGAGATGCATGTCTGCTTGCATGAGGGGAATATAAGGGGTAGTAAATTGATAGGAAAAAATAAGTATATGTAAGTAAACCACATGAAAACCAAAAATAGAGTAAAAACTTTTAGATGGCCAAAACATAATTTATTCTACCTAAACAGAGTCAGGAAAGGATTATTTTTAAGGAAAAGATGGTAACTGGAAGATATGAAATGGGTTAGCAGAAGTAAGTTTTAATATAAGAGTAATTACAATAAGAATATATAGATAAACTTAGTGATCCAAAGAGGAGAGTCTCTGTTTGTGTTTGTAAAACCAAGACTGGGAGTAAGTAGTTTATAAGAGTCACATAATTACTTAAAAAATGATAAAGAGAGTTGAAAATAAATAGAGAAAAGGAGAATATATATCAAAAGAAAACCAGGATAGAAATTTTAGCATCAAAACACATTTCAAATAAAAATATCATAAGAGTTGAAGAAGGATGTTTTACAATGCTGAGAAAATGAACAGTAGTTCAAGAAGTCACAGTTGGTAATTGGGAATATTAACACTCCCTCTCAGAAAGTGATATATGAAACAGAAAATTCTTGATAATTACAATTAACTTTCTGTGATGAAAAGAACATGGGATTTGATATCTATTCCAATTGGTATCACCTCTATTGGGTTCTAGTTTTTATCTCCTTTGACTGGCCCTACTCCTTTGAACAAGTGGCTTATCTTTGAACATCAGCACCCTCCTCTCAACAATAGGACATACAACATCTAGCTAACCTACTGTGTGGCTTTAAATTTGCTTCTCTGGGGCGCCTGGGTGGCTCAGTCAGTTAAGCGTCTGCCTTCGGCTCAGGTCATGATCCCAGCGTCCTGGGATCGAGTCCCGCATCGGGCTCCCTGCTCGGTGGGGAGCCTGTCACTCCCACTGCTCGTGCTCTCTCTCTCTCTGTCAAATAAATAAATAAAACCTTAAAAATAAATTTAAAAAATAAATTTGCTTCTCTGACTCTCAATTTCTAATTTCTAAAGTAGAGATTTAAAAATACCTACTTTGCCAAACTCACTAGGTTGGCAAAATAATAAATAAATAAAACTTTTAAAAAATAAAATATACAATGGAATATTACTCAGCCATCAAAAGAATTAAATCTTGCCACTTACAACAACGTGGATGGAGCTAGAGTGCATTGTGCTAAGTAAAATAAGTCAGTCAGAGAAAGACAAATACCATATGATTTCATTCATGTGGAATTTAAGAAACAGAACAGATGAACATAGGGGAAGGGAAGAAAAAATAAAATAAGATGAAAACAGATAGGGAGGCAAACCATAAGAGATTCTCAACTATAGGAAACAAACTGAGGGTGGCTGGAGGGGAGGTGGCTAGGGGGTGGGGTAACTGAGTGATGTGTGTTAACTAAATTGAATTTAAATAAAAAATTTTAGGGCGCCTGGGTGGCTCAGTTGGTTAAGTGACTGCCTTCGGCTCAGGTCATGATCCTGGAGTCCCGGGATCGAGTCCCACATCGGGCTCCCTGCTCAGCAGGGAGTCTGCTTCTCCCTCTGACCCTCCTCCCTCTCATGCTCTCTCTCATTCTCTCTCGCAAATAAAAAAAAAAATTTTAAAAATATAAATAAAAAATAAATAAATAATTTTAAAAAAGAAGAATTTAACTTAATTTAATTAAATTTAAAAATGTATGCAAAGTGTTTGGCAAAATGTAATGCTCCATAAGTTATTATTGTTGTTTTTCTTCTCCTTATAGCAGCAATTTACTCACCACCTAGCTGTACTGTTTTAAAAATTAGAACCTTCAGTGAAGTAATACTGTCATGTATGTACACTGAATACACATATTTTCCCATTATTTTTCACCACCCAAAGACTTGGGTACTGATACCTCCACTGCAGAGACGATGGCACAGTAAGTCAGAGAGGCCATGAACTGGCCAAGTGTCATCCAGTTAAAAGATTACAGAGGCTACGGTTGAACTCTTATCTTCCAGACACCAATGTTAAAAAACAACACTACATTTACCCAGAAAGATACACATAAAAAACATTCACCATTCTAACCAAATAATGAGTAACACTCAAGTGAGTTCAAACTAGAAAAGGAAATGGTCCCTTAATCCTTGAAGAGGTGTGGAGGGCATAAGGAAGTAATTAGAGAGGCAGTCGTTTTTCATTGCACCTCAGAGGGTGAAACTACAGTGTCCTAAATGCAGTGAGGTGTCCAGCTCCCTGAGTCCTCAGCCAACGGCAGCCAAGAATGGCCCAGAAAGCTCTCATACTGTCAACCATTCCACACAATGCTCTATTTCGGAAGAAATGTATGGGGATGTTTTCCTCTCAGCCATGGAGTTTCCTAAGAAAGCAGAAAACGAAACCTGATGCTCAAACAAAGGAATTGCCTTTCTGAGCAGGGGTGGAACCAGCTGAATCACCCAGGCTCTGTTCTTTTCTGGTTTATCAAGAGCCTCCAGGAACCTGCTCCCTTTCTAGGCAGGAAAGAGCAATCTGTATGCAGTGGAGACAAGAAGATAACAAGAGTCTCAGTGTTGAAGTTGTTTGGAAGATACCCAAGGCATCTCTCTGCCAAGCGTCTTTTCTCAGTGTTAGCGAAAGGCAAAACTTAGTTAAAATAGTGAGGGAGCCACGTAAGTTCCTCCCCCTGGGCCCCAGCCCCATCCCATATTCAGAATCTTCTTGCTGGGAAATCCCCATTTCCCCTTCCCCTCACTGGCCCACTTTCTCCTGCTTCCTCATTGCTCTGGCTACAGACCTGTTTTTGGCATTTTACACCTCAGAGTAAAAACAAAAGCTTTTATTCTGGGATCACTTGCTTTTCAAGCTTCGTCTCTAATCGTTGACTGAGAAACTCATTCACCTCGTCAAAGCAACTGTGGGGAAGAAGAGGAACAGATTTGGGCAGGAAAAGTGAAGGGTCCCACCAGGCCTCTGAAATCTCAGAGCTGAGGCTAGCTGACTTTTATTCCGAGGACTGCAGAGCAAAGAGTGGGCAATTCCCTTTTCACTTGCCAGCTGTGAGCTCCAACTCGCACCATTTATCAGCTGAGGATTTTGAGGAAGGAAATCTTGTGGCTACCTGTCAGTGAAGGAGAAAAATCCCATTAGGGATCTTTTCCTACTGAAGTATGCAGTTCCGCTATTTTGTTTTTTAAGGCCAGGAGTAATTAAACCAGAATTAGGAGAAAAACAAACACAAATTATGAGATTTTATAATTAAATAACACATTTCAAAATTTATTTATTTATTTGTCAGAGAGAGAGCACAAGTAGGGGGAGCAGCTGAGGGAGAGGGGAGAAGCAGGCTCCTCACTGAGCAAGGAGCCCGATGTGGGACTCGATCCCTGGGTCCTGGGATCATGACCTGAGCCGAAGGCAGAGGCTTAACCGACTGAGCCACCCAGGCATCCCTAAATAACACATTTCAATCTCAGACCTTTTAGCAGAAGGTAAAACTTGAGAATAAAAAAAAAGGTCTTAGCTTTTTTACCTTTCACCATGAAAGTAAAAGTTATCCTCATTATGGATTTCTCAAAAACAGAAAGTGCAGTAGAGGTAGAATGGAAGTAAGGGGCTATTAAATTTATTTTATTCACTGCAGTGTAGTGGCCTCAGATGGGAAGATTGTGTGCTGTCCTCTTTTGTATACTCAGTGTTTGGCACATAGAGAGGAGCATGGGTAGGTAGCACGAAAGTTTTAACTTGTTTGTTAACTACAGTCTACTGGTAGTTAGTGGGAGCTCTGTGTGGAGGATTCCAAGGCTCAGAGGAAGAGAGTGCTGTGATTCATTCGTGCTGTTTTTCAAGGCTATGAGTTGGGGGAAGAGAGAGTCCTGATACCCTGGTGTATTTCCCATTCCCTTGGTAAAAATGTTCAAGTGGTGACTGAATAAATTTGCCCACAGTAGGAAAAGAGGTGAAGGAGATTTTGTCAATATAAGAATTTATTCTGTGAGGTCCAGAGGACTTCTCTGTAGAAATAAAGAGCCATTTGGGAGGCGTTCCCATTTCCAGTTCTGCATAAAAGGACCTTGAAAGTTGCCACTCTACCCCAACGACAAGTTAAAAGCTGAACTGACTGAAAAAAAAGTCAACTCTTCTTGGATCCATAAAAGAGGGGAGAACCTAGGGCAAACCATGGCCCCCAAGACTGGAAGGACAGCCCAGCAAACTCAGGGAGTCTTGGCTTACCAGATCAAACTCACCAGTGGAAACCACCATGGGAACCAGCACCAGAACTGGAAGGAATGAATTGCTGGAGCCTCAGGGCAGACAAAGCCCAGCGTGAAAAACTCCAGAGCGACTTAAACATGTGTCCTCCCCACTGCACCACCCCCCCAAATATTGTAAGATTTACCTTCAGGAGCTCCATCAGATTCCAACAGTAAAAATCAAAAGGAACAATTTTGAAATATGCCACAGCACTCAGTTCTTGACAAGGACTGCACTCATGGGAAACTAGTTAACCAGAGCCTAACTGACCTAAGAAAGGGAAATACCTAACTCCAGCCAGCTCTAGCCTTCCACGTGGATGAAGGGAAATACTCAACCCCAGCCCACTCTACCTGTCCTGTCCCACGTCAGGGGGGAGGAAAAAAACTGAGGACCGCTTGTGAAGTTCACAGTCCAGAAGTATAGGCTTACTACAAGACTGAGACCTGATCACAGGAGGATAGAAGCCTTCCCCTCCCCCGGCACCTCGCCACCACATTACTAAAGGCCTATTTATGAGCAGTTCCTTTTACCTGGTACCTCATGTATGGCAGATCAAGGAAAAACTACAAAGCATACCAAAAGGCAAAATCAAAATTTAAAGAGACAGAGCAAGCTTCCAAACCAGATTCAGATATGCAGGGATGTTGGGATCATCAAACCACAGAAATTTACAACAACTATGAGTAATATGCTAAGGGATCTCACGGATAAAGTAGACAGCATGCAAAAACAGATGCATAAGGTAAGTAAAGAGATGGAAACCCTAAGAACCTTCCTTTCAATTTTAACAGCAACTAAAACTGCTTTTAAAAGAAGAAAGTTGTTGGTTTTTTTTTTAAAAAAGAACTATTTGGCCATGCTATCTGTGCCTGACCACTTCCACCAAAAAAAACCCCAAAAAACCACAAACAAATCAGAAACCCTCAACTCAAGCAGGAGAGTAAACGTCTTCTCACTAGTGGGCCACAGGACCAGATCCATTTGTGAGCTGCAGGGTTGTTTGTTTAATAACAAAGGAGTATGGCTGGAAGGCCAAAGCTAGTGGTGAAACCCAGAGTGAGAAAAGACCATGCACACGCATTATTATAGCTGTCTTCTTTGGTGAGAAATCCTCACTAAAGCCATGGTTCCATAAGGACTATTTATTGGAATTAAACTCAGACAACTCAAAATTCTGTTGGTGATTGCATTCCCCTTCAATCCCGAGAGCCGCTTGATCCAGGCCTGCTGGCCCAACACTGTTAATTAAACATTAGCAATGGCAGCATTGCCGAGGTACTTCAAGTGTGCTGGCCCAAGTAACTATTTTGGCTACATGCTTCAGACCCACCACTTTCAGGTTAGATAAGTCCTTGGGTCACATTTTTAATGGCAAAGAGATTTCCTGTACAAGAACGATCTTCCTCTATTTTGCTCCAATTGCATGGGTAAACTCACTGTAAGACATTTAATTTATTTTTCCTAACCAAAGGATGATTGACGGCACCCAAATGAAGAAGGGGATTCAGGAAGAGGAAAAGATAAATGGACATTCCCCTGCTCAAAGGAGACATTCAAACTCTTGTTTTTAGCCCACCGGACAGGCCGGTTCCCCATCCTCCACACCCCACAGTCTCGGGCGGGGTCCAGGAGGAAGCAATTACCAAAGGTGTCTCTGGGCATGAGGCATGGAGGACCGTGCAGCTGCGAAATGCCCTCAGTGTAACCAAGAGCATGGGGCTTCCTTTAAAATGCCCCTGTTACGGTAACTGTTATAACGCTGTCGTGGGACCCTGGTTAAATACTGGAAAACCTGTTCTACCTCTGAACTACTGCCTAGATTTGGAGAGGGAGAGAAAACAGAAAGGAACAGACAGTGAGGGGTGAGAGGCTTGTCAGAAAAGATTTCATAGAAGGGATAACCCTTGAGCTGAGACTAGCAAGATGAGTGCATATTCTTCTGGAATTCTGGAAGAAGGGACGGTCTGAGCAAAAAAGATGCAGAGATGAGAAACAGGTAGTCATATACGATTCATGTCTTTCACGATAGCTTCATCCTCTGCCATGAGCTCATGATTTGGAATGGTGACATCATCGCCTGCACTAGTTAAGTGATTTTTCTCTCCTGCTCTTTTCTCAGCGGCCGGGGAGCCAGATCCATTCTAAGAACATCAACCCTAGGCAATGAGCAGCCTCAGAGCCTTCCAGCAAAGATAACATGACCAGAGTCGTGCTTCAGAAAGAACACTCCAGCAGCAGTGAGGAGGAGAAATGGCAGAAAGAACATTTGGAATTAAATGTAATAGACCAGAAATAGCAAGAAAAGTTGGTGGCCTGAACTCAGAGCCAGACTAAGACATGTGGGAAATCTGAGTAGGATAATCATTTGTCTCTCCTACAAACTGATATTTTCTCATATTTGCTCAACATTTGCTTAGAGAAGGGGTTCGGTGCTAATCGCCACTCAGCAAATGGCAAAGCCCTGCATTACCCAGAACCCACCTGCCTCCTAAGGCAGTTTAGTGACTGTCTGCTGCGAAGGTCTCAGCCCTCCCTCCAAAGGCTTTTCAATGTACTCTTTTCAACCAATGCAGAATTCTCCTGAGAGGATTATTGGTATAAAGATTTCCAATGGACTTTAAGCACGGCTGATATATTAGCATCCTAGGCTCTCAACTGGCTTAAACTACCCCTGTCTCTGCTTAAACTAAATCATAGCAGAGTGTTTAGGAAGGAGAGGATTGATAGAGGCACCATTCAAGAAGTAGAGTGCATATGACCCAGAGACTGAAAAGCAGGGGCGAAAGCAGAGGAAATAATCAGCAGCAGAGGAAATAATCAGCAACAGACAATGGGAAAAAAGAGTTGGAAAGGTAGGAGATGCGTCTTAGAATCTATATCAGCTGGGGTTGATGAACAGCCCCTAAATCTCAGTGGTTTAAATATAAAACTCTCACTCATGCAACTCCTAGTAGGGAGAGCCTCCTCAAAGGGGTGACTCGGGGACCCAGGCTACTACCTCAGCCATCACAGTTTCAAAGTTGCCAGGTGTCAGCCTGCCAGCAGGTAGTTAGAAAATCATGCTCCTCAGTTCAGAAATGATGAGCATCTTGTTCTCCCACATTGTTGGCAATAACTAAGTCATGGGGCTCACTGGGACATAAAGGGGACAGGGAAATTTAGTGTCTGTCCGGGCTCTGCTGTCCAGCAACTCTGGACCATGGAAGGGGACCCCAAAACTGTCATCACCCAGCCAGATCTGCGACTCATTCCAAAGAAAGAAAAAGTTCAAGCATGTGAGTAATTAATAAACTTAATTTTTGTATTCAACAAATGAACGGATAAAACAAAATGCAGCATATGTATAATATGGACTATTATTTAGCCTCTAAAAAAGGAAATTCTACCAGAACATGAATGAACCTTGAACATATGCTAAATGAAATATGCCACTCACATAAGGACAAAAGTATGATTTCCCTTATACCTAGAATACCTAGAGTAGTCAAATCATGAGACAAAAAATAGACTGGTGGTTGCCAGGGCTATGGAGAGGGAGAATGGGGAGTTGTTTTTTTCTGGGTACAGAGTTTGGAGGAAGATGAAAAAGTTCTGGAGATGGATAATGGTGATGTTTGTATAACAGTGTAAATATGCTTAATGCTACAGATTGTACACTTAAAAATGCTTAAAAGAGCAAATTTTGTTATCTATATCTATCTATCTATCTATATATATACAATAAAAAATACTTAAAATTTTTCATGAAGATGCTTAGCCCTGGATAAAAATATCAAATATCTAATATTGACCAGGCATAAACCCTTCCAGGATAAGGTTGCATATAAAGAGAAAACACCAGTTTTTTTTAAATATATGTATTATCTATTTTAATTGAATGACTAGCCAATAGAATAATTTATCTCCAAGTTGACCTTTAGCTCTAGTGGAGACTGAATCCCACAGGTTTTCAGGTCTAGATAAAAAGCAACTGGGTATCTTTAAGACTTTGCCTTGTTCCCTTGAGGCCTGGAAATGTACCCCAAATTCTTGGCAACTTAATCCAGCACCAAAAAAAAAAGTGGACCAGATTGTCAATGGAAGAAAAGCATGATAGCAAACCATATACACACAATATGGCACTTCTTTTTCACATAAATATGACATATATATATATATCACCAAAAAAAATTAACAGTAATCTACTCTAAACAGTGTGATCATAAGAACTGGTGACTTTCTTCCAGCTATTTGTCTTCTTTTTCCAAGATCTGTTTAATAAGTATGTATTATCTTCAAAATCTACTAGTCTAAAAAGGCAGATAGTTCTCAGGCTTCAAAGCCTGAGAGAGTTGGTTTTAAGTTTGAGAATAAACTTCCAGGGAGTACACCATGGTGGATCTGTGAGATATACCTTCCCTCCAGAGATTTCTTCTTTCTCTTTACTTCAAACACATTTGACACCTTCTAATCTGAGTAGGCTTAAATGTCAGCTGCAATTTAACACTTTTCAGAGGACCACAAGATGAATCTCTTGCCCAAGGAACATGCCACATAAACAACTTCTTCAGTGATTCTAACCTTCCTCACAGATACTTCTGTCACAAAGGGCACAGAGGAAGTGACAGGATGTCCAAGTAAAACATGCAAAAATGGCAAGAAATACATTGGCGAAACTGCCCCCAACGTTCTGAAAACACAATATTTGTATTCTTTTTTTTCCCCTTTTTGCACTCCATTTTTCGGACCCTTTTGTTTTGATTTTCTTGTTTGCTTGTCCTTCATCAATCATCCTTGCAGCTTCCTTTAGGACAGTTATTGGGCAAAAGGGAACAGGAACCCAAGGCTCATCATATAAGAAAAAAGTATCTGGTACAAAGTAAGCAGTTAACTTCTTTTTTTTCCCCTAATGGAGACAAGATGGAAGACTGCAAAGACAGCCATTATAATAGCAAAGCAGGGCTTAGCTAGTGTTTCAATATAGTCCTGCTTTCAGGGAGGCTTTGATGGGGCCAAACTTGTAAACCCTTAGGAAGGAGCTGATGGAGTGATTCATTCTCATCATCCTTAGAGTAAGAGAAAAATGGTAAGTTCCACAGCACTTTCTGCTTTACACACTTTTACAAACATTAAGGTGCATATAATGTGAATACAAAACTTCTTGCGTCTCTTCTCAGATTTAGTTGTACCTTTGTCTTTAAATGTTTTTTTCATATGGATAGTAGCTTATATCCTCCCAAGTGACTTAGGGTCTTGGAATGTCAGAATCATGTTTTATAAATTCTCTTAAATCATGGGCAGAGGATACAGTTTTTAATATATTAATTAATTTATAAATTGAATTAATTGATTATAAGTAATTAATAAAATAATTTTAATATAGTTTTTAAAATCAAAGCAATATATGTACTTTTCAAACAACAATGATACAAATATTTTAATGTTTAAAACACTTTTGTAGAAACAACAACCCATACAGTCCCCTGTACACATGGCCTATCTCCCATCCTACCTTGACTTAGGTGACTACTTTGAATTCCTATTGCCATTTCTACTGGTACTTTTTCCATATTACTTTCCAATATGTATATTATTTCTTGATTTATCAAGTTTATATCTTCCCTTTGGACATTTTGCATTGGTAGAGGATTTAATTTAATTTCATTTGCAAAGTTTTCTACGTGACTAATTATTCCACCGAATCTGTCAAATATTTGTCTATTTATTATTCAAGAGCTTTTTTTTCTGTCATTCCCCTAGAGCTCTCCCTTATGGATTTCTGCATCTTTCAGCACAGAGTCATTCAAGGACTTCCTTCCGTGGCTGTTATTCCTTAGCTAGCTGTTTCCAAAGTCTTGTCTTCCTCTTTCTTGTTTTACCCATCACCAATAGCTTTCTATGAACAGGATGCATGGATTACATCTTTTGAGACCTTGTATGTATAAAAATTGTTTTTCCACATATTCATACCTGAATATGAATGAGCCAATGAATGGGAACAGGAATAGCATGTGCAAAGGCCCAGAGGCAAGAAGGCATAGCACATTTGTGAAGCTATTAAAGAGAAGACTTACAGGCCTGCACCAACCAGATGAACAGAAAGAAACTAGATTACAGCACTATTTTCATAAGAAGATAATCTCACATGAGAGCAAAAGAAATAACTTCAGTTGACTATTGATTCACTGATTTATGAAAACCAAGAATCATCCAGAAAAGCAACAGAAGAGTCTTATCTATATAGTCGAACAGAATTAGGGACAATACTATTGATGATTTTATATTCTAAACCAAAATTCTAACGGCAGCAAGATGTTATGAGGAAAGATGGTTCAAAGAAACATTTTGTCCTGCTGCCTTTTGACAATTTCCCCTAGTTCCATGTGAGATCATTACTGCTATTTAGTCATATGGTGGTTCCCAGCCTTGACCGTGTGTCAGAATTATCAAGGAGAGCTTAAAAAAAAAAAAAATCCAGTTCCAGTTCTTTAGACCTACTGAATGAGAAACCCACTTGGCTAGAGTTTGGGAATAAGAATATGGGGTGAGGGGAAAAGAAACTGAGATTATTGTGGGATGGATAGTTAATGGAAGCCCCCTTCTCTTCTATGCTCTCAGGGTGTCCAATTACCCTTCTATTCAGGGAGTAAAGGCTACACCTTGTATCCCACTATATCCCAATGCTTAGAACTCTCTCTGGCTTAAGACACACACTCAATAACTTATGTTGGATACTTATCACCTTAAACTATTCAGATATCCCCCACTTTTTGAAAGCTCATGTTACACCGCTTGGCTTATACCAAAGACCTACATTAGTACCTGTTTCCACTAACCAAAAGAAACCTAAAGAGGGTTTTTGCTTTTATGAAAAAAAAAAAAAAAGCGAAAAGGAAAAACAGCGTTCAGGGATTGTTCAGCACGGAGTCCTCCTAGAGGGGGGCATGCACTCCCGGTAGTGAGAGTGGCGCCACCAAGCTCCTTCCCCGGGAACTACACTCAGCATCTCAGCATCAGGCTGCCAGAGCTTCGAAAGGTGTCTGTGAGCATTTGTGCCTTTTCTCAATCTATTTTGTTGGTCTGCTAGCAAGATGTAACATAATGTATCAGAAAAGCCCAAGAGAAGTAACTTAGGAGTGTGAGAAAGCTCAAACATTTTTCCATATAAATTAATGGCAATTGCTTCTTCGTTTTGTGCCATTTTGGCTTCAGAAAAGTTTTACGGGAACACTACTTTCAGATGGTGGAGGAAACCTGTAAATGCTGATAATATATCCGCCCCACAAGCCCTACCACCCCTAACTAGCCTGCAAGATACTTGAGGGCCTGATATCCATTTATCAGCAGATATATCTAAATAAAATCCCCAAAGTATAAACACATGAAACTGTAAATAGGAAGGAAGTTATTGAAATATAGAAGAAATACAGCGTATAAATTTAGTATCAATTTTAACTGGTCGTTTTCATTCTGATATCAAAGGCATAAGTCAAGCGTGCTATATTTTGTTGTTGTTGTTTAAAGAACATGTAAGCAAAATTAAAATTTCACGATTGGAGATGAGCTTGAGTGGCAGGGAGAAAAAGAAAAAACCAAAGTCCTCTGGGAGATGCCTCAGACAGTATTGAATTGGACATTGGAGTCCTACTGAAAAGAAATCTTGCAATGTCCTTATTACATAACTGTTAACTAACAGCATACAGTCTCTGTTGGATTTTTGGATAAATAAATATTTATATGATGCTAACTGTATCCGACTATTATTTGGAAGAGATAATAAAAAGCTGACTAATACTGTCTTCAGCAAGGACATTGAAAACTTCCTCATCCAGGAAGACAGTGCTTAACAGGGTAAGTTTAACCCATGAGGTGCTGGTGTTTTTCAAAAGGGTCAAATAATAATAATAACAAACTCCAAAACAGTGTGCCCCAAAATTTAAAATTCAAAGATCAAGACTTTTATGTCATCTAAATCTAACAGATCTTGAAATATGTTATCTTCTGCATCATGCCACACAAATATAAAGAAGCCCCCACACACATAATTTTTGCTGTGTAAGTCTCCTACAAGGACAAACTTCAAGGCAAGTAATTTTCCCTCTCTTCCTTTGGGAAGAAATAGAAATTCTGTGAGAACATCCTGTGGTCATTTTTTTTTCTTTTGGTTTTTAAATCTTCTTCTGGTTATTAAAATAACACACATTTTATTTGTAAACTACATGCAAGTGTAAAGGAGCAGGAATAAAATCTTAGGATATTTTATTGTAATCATTTTTTCTGCATTCTGACATAGTAAGAATTTATAGTATGTAAATTTAGAATCTTGACTTTTTTTCCACTTACAGTTTTTTGTGAATACATTTTCGACCACTTTCTGATTATTCTTTTGTGATACTTGCCTAGAAGGATAAATAGGGTATGGCCACTTTAAGAATTTTAATATATACAGCCAAATTGCTTTTCAGAAATTTTGTACCAATTTGCCCACCAACATTTGATGTGGGTGCCCATTCTATCTCACTCTAAATAGCACTGGATTTTAAAAAATTTAGTCTATGCTCATAGGAAAGACAGAAATGTAGTTTCCTTTTTATTTTAATTTGCATTTATTTGAGTTCTGGGAAGGATGTTTATATGTACTGGCTAGTAACATTTTTCTTAGATGAATGGAAGATTCGTGTCCTTTGCCCATTTACCTCTCAAGATTTTGCTGCTTTGGTTATCATTTTGTATGAGTTCTTAATATGTTAAGGTTATAAACCTGTCTGTCATGTTTCTTATAAATACTACATTTCCTTGATTCTAAGTTGCCATTGATGGGAAGACACACCATTATTTTAATAGCAGCTTTTAGGGAAAAAAAATAACTATACTCATAAGATGTTGATTATAAAGACATTTTGATTTCGGAGATGTTAAAATGTAGGGAATGTTAAAATATTAAGATGTAGAGAATGTAGAATGTAGAGCTGGCTCTGAATCAATACAGTACGAATTTATTGTGGGTTCTTAGAAATTGATCGTATCAACTGATGAGTATTGCTACTGGACAGAGTGATATGACTCAATATCTAAAAGTATAACCTGTTTGAAGAAATACACGGATTTTTTTTAGAAAAAGAGAGAGTGTGTGTGTGTGTGTGTGTGTGTGCACGAGTGGGGGGAGGGGCAGAAGGAGAGGGAGAAAGAGAGTCTTAAGCAGGCTCCCTTCTCAGCATGGAGCCCAACGTGGGGCTTGATCTCCTGACCCCAAGATCGTGACCTGAGCCGAAGCCAGGAGTTGGTCACTTAACCCACTAAGTCACCTATGTGGCCCTGAAGAAATACATGGATTTTAGTATATGTTATTAAAATATTGAATCAGTGGCGGCTACCTGAACTTGAGTCATAAATTACTTGAAGCCATTTAGCTGATAAGTGCTTCTTGATGATGTAAAAATTGATGGGCAAGAACTCTGCTGTGAATGCTAATGTCGTGTGTTGAATCCTATGTGTCAGGAAACTTACACACATGTATCTATAGTTATACTTCTATATCTGTATGTATTTGCATATCTATCTATCCTATGTATGTGTATATGTGCTTATGTGTGTGTGTATAAAGATCCATTAATGCTGAGTGTTTAACATTTACAAAAGCTGCCACCCCAGGGCCACGTTTCCAGAACTCTTTTCATGTCCATTATCCATCAAGAATCATAGAAAATCTGGGCGCCTGGGTGGCTCAGTTGGTTAAGCAATTGCCTTCGGCTCAGGTCATGATCCTGGAGTCCCTGGATCGAGTCCCGCATCGGGCTCCCTGCTCGGCAGGGAGCCTGCTTCTGCCTCTGACCCTCCCCCTTCTCATGTGCTCTCTCTCTCTCATTCTGTCTCAAATAAATAAATAAAATCTTTAAAAAAAAAAAAAAAGAATCATAGAAAATCTTGGAAAATGTGGTGGCTTTGAAATATGAGGGTTTATTGATGTGGAGTTATTATACATGCAAAACTTATTATAATGGTGTAATCTAAACCGGGCTTCTTTATTATATCAGAGGCTTGAATGTGGTACTGTCATTATCCTTCCTTGTGAGGGCAATTTGTCATGTATTGAGTGTATGTTCTGTGCTAATCACTGTTGTAGAAATTCGTGAAGGCAAAGGAGTCCAGGCAGAACCAATAGATTGGCTCTAACTTACTTATTCATTCCAGTATTTATTGAGCACCTGCTGTGTCCCAGGCATTGTTCTCTGTGCTGAGAGTACTGGGATAAACAAGAAAGACAAAGTCCTGATCTCCCAGTACAGCTGTTCCTCAACTTACGATGGGCTTATGGCCTGATAAACTCACTGCAAGTTGAGAATATCATAAGGTGAAAATACATTTGATACCTCTAACCTACTGAACAGCATAGCTTAGCCTAATCTACCTCAAGCAAGCCCAGAACACTTATATTAGCCTACAGTAGGACAAAATCACCTCACACAGAGCCTTTGTCTAATAAACTGTTGATTATCTCAGGTAAGTTACTGAATACTGTACTGAAAGTGAAAACCAGAATGGCTACGTGTGTACAGAACGATTTTAAGTGTGTCAGCTATTTACCCTCAGGATCAGGTGGCTGACTGGGAGCTGTGACCGCCCTAACCCAGCATCACGAGAGAGTATTACACCCCATATCGTTAGCCCAGGAAAAGATCAACAGTCAAAATTCCAAGTACAGTTTCTACTGAGTGCATATCACTTAAGCACTATGATAAAATAAAAAAAAATCATTAAGTCCAACCGTGGTAAGTCAGGGACGGTCGGTATTCACACGTGATGGGTCTGCTGTGAGAACAGACGTAAATGAGTTAACAACTAAATAAGAAAATGTCAGAGTGTGAGCAGTGGCATGAAGAAAAGGAAATACAGTCATGTGGCCGTGGCTGGTGAGAGCACCTGCCTGCAGCAGCGGATCCTTTCCTGAGTGCCAGGCCTGTCAGCAGATATATGCCCCTCTCTAACCAAGCCTTCTCTCTGAGACCAGCAGACTGGGCTTCAAGTGAATGGAAGTCTGTTGGTCTTGCATTAAAGGCAGTTTGAGGCACCCGTCTGTAGTTTTAGAGTTTATATTTGGCTATGAATATTATCCGAAATGGAAGATGATGATCGCTTCTTAGCAATATAATTTCAAACGGTTACTGAGTAATTTATACACAGGATGCCTGGCCACTCTCCATGCAAACAGTAACTACCTCCCTTAGCTCCCCAAACAAAAGGCTCTTTGGGGCTCTTTTTCCAGGGCAGCCACCAACTGAGGCTAAGTAGCAGACCTGTCCCTCCCTGTCTGGAGGGGTGCACCCAATCCCTTGGGATCTCAGGGTTGCTGAAGCTAAGCTCACTGCAGTCTACAACCTTGTGTTCCATCTCTATCTCTTGCCTGGACTGATGAGAAAATGCAATGTTTGCCCTCCCCCGCCCCTTCCCATCATCCTTACAATGGTGGCAGGGGGCAGTAATGCATCCTTTTGTTTTTTCTCACACCTGTTAATCTACATTTTCTGAGTAAAGGTCATTCTACTTTTAGTTGGATTTTTAAAATTTGTCTTCAATTAGCCAGCATGACTCAGCTCAATCCCCTCACCCTTATCCCAGCTCTGTTGGACAGAGGGAGAGGGAGACGCAGACTCCCCGCTGAGCAGGGAGCCCGACTCAGGGCTCGATCCCAGGACCCGGGGATCATGACCTGAGACAAAGGCAGACTGAGTATAAATTGACTTAACTGACTGAGCCATGCAGGCGCCCCTGCATTAGGTTTTTTATTTTTAAATATTGCATTAAAATATTATTCACAGTGATTTCTAAGTTTTTTGACACTCCCTTAAATTTTGCACTTGAGATGAGTGCCCTATTCCCCTCACACTAGTCCTGATCCTGTCTTGGATGACTGTGTGGAGCAGAGCCTGCGCACTGACCACACTGGACTGAGAGAAATAAATGTTTGTTGTGCTAAGCCACTGAGATGTAGGAGCATTTGTTGTAACAGCTGAAGTCATCTACCATAACTAATACACTTACTAATTGCTCCTGGATTAATTGCATCCTGGAGCCTAGTGAATGTTTCTTAAGTTTTTCCCTTATTTAGCAAAGACTTCTATTTCTGTATTATCCAAAATATCTCTTGTGACTAACTCAAGAGACATGCTGAAGATGAGCTTCTTTTATCATTTTGGAATCCACTAAAAAATCTTACGTCAGTGATTCTGCTCAAAACTGTCTCCCAGTTCTGACTGCATCCATATACAGTTCTTAAGTGACAGTATAGCATAGTGGTTATACACACAGACTGTGGAGTCAGATATTCTAAATCTGAACACCGGTTTGGTAGAATGCATAATCCTAGACTGGATACTAAGTTCTCTGGACCTCAATTTCTTCATTTATAAAATGGGGCATATAACAGCATTGTGTGAGGAATAAGTGAAATAAGACTTAGCATATAGTGAGCACATGATAATTATTGGTAGTTATTATTCTAATTTTCTTTTGAGGCCACTTCTTACCTCTCCCACTCTAGTATTTGGTGTAAATCTAAATTGAGAAGATATTTCTCAACCAGTAGTACCTGATTCTGCTTAGTAGAATGATTAACGTTAAATGGAAATTTGAACGGAAATTAAAAGAAGTTCCATGGCAGTCCTATTGCTGGGAAGGCAGTGGTCCCCACAGTGGTCCTCATGCAAGCAGGGTCATGGGAGCCACCTCCCAGAAGCTCAGGTACCAAGACTGGCTCTAGAGAGCCTGGTTCCCACCCATAAGGGGAGCTGTCAGCAGAGGAGTGATAAATAAGGACGGAATCTCCTCTGTCATTGGATTAAATTCAAAATAGTAAAGTAAGATATCTTTGCCAAAAAGAAATCCAGAAAAAAAATGGACATTGAAATTTTCTTTTGAGGACAATTTCCCACAGGGACTTTTTTCCCCCCCCGGGGCCTTTTTCCCCCCCTTTCTTGTTACCTATAAATGTCTCAATTCACAGAAAAGATTAGTAGCAGGAAAAAAAGAATAATAAAATATTCTCCATTGTTTCGATGGCTATTTAAGGAGAGAAGATACTAATATCTGGTAAAAGAATTAACTTTCTGTTTCAATTTACTGAAAATACTTGCTTTCTAGATTATGGAATCATAGAGCTTAAAACCAAGGGAAGGGGGCTTGAAGGCATGCAACAAATTTCTTTTTCTTTTCTTTTTTTTTTCCTACAAATGAAAAAACTAAGGCCTTGAAAGGAAGTAGAAGCGAAGTAGAAGCTAAGTCCCCTGTCTCCTGGACTAGTGCTTATACATTATGATCCTTCACCTGGCTTATGTTAGCTAGTCTTTCTTAAGAGTTCTGCAATCACACAAAAGCCCGGCAACGATCCATGCTGTCCAAAGACTTCATAGCAAGACACAGATACCATGATAACATTTGTAAATTCCAATTTCTTCTTCTATTTAAAGTATTTAAAATGGAAAGGATCAAGCAATGGTTTCGAAATTAACACCAATGTCTATTTCAATGGGACGAGCCATACATGTTAGCTGCTTAAAGCTGGGATCCCAGACACACATCTGCACTTGTTATTTAAAGTCTTGGGCCCTCTCAGATAAGAGTTATATTTTGGAAGAATACAGAGAGATTGAGAATCAGCTATAGAGGGGCTGATGGCCAAGGAAATTATCTTTGAAGGCACTTATGAGACCCTGAGTGGCATAATACCCAGAGAAATTATTGGAGCTGAGGAGTCAGGCAGGGCTACCGTGATGGGGACTGGTGACTTGAGTTTTGCAGGATGAGTAAGCATAGGTGGACAAGATAGGAAGGGTGTTCCTGGCAGAGGAAACAGTAAATTGCAAATGTTGTTCCTCAGAGATAGTGACTGTGGCTAAATTTTGAAGGATGAGTAAGAACAGGTAGACAAGACAGGAAAGAGTAATCCTGGCAAAGGAAACAGATTAAATCTTGAAGGTTTACTTCCAGATATGATAAGCTCCTTAAGGTCAGAGGCCATGTGCTGCTTCATTTTCCAACCCAAACTCTAGCACAGAGGCTGGCAGAATAGGGAATATGGAATGAATGACTGTTGAGTAGATGAATGGACACAGGCAGGGAGCACGTATCCTCAATTTTAGTTCTCAGAATTCAGCACTCTATCCCAAATGGGGTCTAGGAATCTATGTACTTTTCCAAGCTCCCCTAAGCCTCTGTCATGAGACATGCATCAGACAGCTGTGACCATGGGTCACATCTGGTAGCAGCTGTCTGGTTACCCAAGACACACCAGTTTGAAGAGGAAGGCACTGTTTTCTTAGCTTTGGGCTCTGCTGGGAAATGAAGTCAATCTTAATACAGAGATAAAAATCAGCTGCAGGATAAATCAAGTTGTTCCTTAATAAAAACATGGACTAGGGTTATGGGTGGAGGGTAGCAAACATATTAAATTCCCCCTCACAGAGCAGAGAGTCTTCCTTTGATGTTGCTTTTCAAACTGAGGATCATCTTATAGTATCTAGATAAAGTTATCCATCCCTCTAGCTACACAGCTGACAGAATTTAAGAGCAAAGTGGTTAATGCCCCCCAGTTCGTGAAGCCTTCTCCTGCTTCTGGGGACTAAAGTTTGGACTAACAAGCCCATGGTTGTAAGGACACTGAGGCAAACCACTTTCATGATGTTATATTTTTTTAATATAAAGGTAATACATGCTAGTGGTAATTTTTTTCCAAATAGAACAAAAGGATAGTGTAATCAAGTAATATTGATAATTGTTGAAACTAGGTGATGGGTAAATGGTGGGGGGAGGTCCATTTTATCATTTTTTTTACTTGTATATGTTTGAAATTTTCTCTAACAAAATATATTTTAAAAAGGAGTCTCCATCCCTCCCCATGGTCTATAGCCCCTTAGGCCTCCAATTCTACTCTCCAGAGTTAGACATGAGATGATTTTTTCTATATTAAGTGTCCATTCAAGTCTTTTGCCCATTTCTCTTTTAGGGATTTTTGGGATATTCTTTCTTATTTGTTTGTAATTTCACTAAAAAGGCAATTTTTCTTTTGTCTGATGTATGCTACAGACATTTTGGTGCACAGTATAATGATATGGTCAAGAGTAAACCTCTGGATCCAGATGACTGGGTTGCTGGAACACTTATCACTCCTGACAGGCAATATTGGCCAACTTACTCCAAAAAACCATCCACTGAAGTATACTATTGGTACAAAATGTACCCTAATCTCAGATTTACTTCTTGGATGCTCTCCCTTCCTAAATCTCTACACCTGATCAATCATCTGTTGCTCTAGTATCTTCTAAATCCACTTTTCTTCCGCATTGCAACTGTTACTACCTCTACTAAGTTTACCTTAATTTCTGGCCTGGATTACTGCACGAGCCTCCCTGCCTCCAGACTTACCCTACCCCTTCCTCACCAAAGCCAGAATAATCTTTCTTAAACTCTGACCTGATTCTCTGTTTTCCCTGGCTGAAAGCACCGTCAGTACTACCTCCTGCCCTAGAATCCATCCAAGCTCTTAACCCAGCACCCAGAGTATTCTGAACATCACTAGCACCTGCCACAGAGCTGATTTTTTAAAATCCAGGATTTAAGTGTGCTGGTTGTTAAATTGCTGGTAGCTGAAATCAGCCACGATGGGAAGATTCATACTGTGGAAATCAGCTGATATTCTCAGAGCTGGTTGACCAGCACACTTCACCTCCCCAGCCTCATCTCTTCTCACTCCCAGCTGGAGCTTTGCTCTCCAGCTGCACTGAACTACTGCCTGTTGTCTCTCGCTTCTGTGCCCTTATACCACTGCTCTGTCTGGAGGGCAACTCCTCTTCCTACTGGCTCTCTTCTACTCTTTCTTTAGGTCCTACATTAGCACTCGCCTCCTCAAGGGTGCCTTTCCTAATGTTCTGCCTTCATGTTGACTGATGTACCCCTTCTCTGTGCTCCCACAGCCTGCAGACATAAGTCTGTCTATATCTGCAACTACATATAAAATAGGATTTGCTATTTGCCACACAATGTAAAAAGTTGAGATGCATGACCTCATTTAATCCTCAGTTGCATGAGATGGTCACTATTGTTAAAAAAAAAAAAATTCAGGGGCACCTGGGTGCCTCCATTGGTTAAGCATCTGGCTCCTGATTTTGGCTTAGGTCATGATCTCCAGGTCCTGGGATCAAGCCCCGAGTCAGGCTCCACACTCAGCACAGAGCCTGCTTGAAATTCTCTCTCTCCCTCTCCCTCTGCTTCTCCCCTGCATGTTCTCTTTCTAAAATAAATAAATCTTTTTAAAAAAAAAAACAAAAACAAAATTCAACTGAGTAAATGTAACAATTTAATTGGCTTTATTCAACAATTCATAAATCAGGCAGCATCCCATCTAACAAGTAGAAGGGAGCTTCAAAGAGTTGTTAGAAATGGAGGGATCTTATAGGCAGAAGGAAGGTGGGACAGGAATTTTGAATAGTGGATTATTTCAGGCAAGGTTACCTTCCCTTAAGGGAAGACAGAATATCTTCTCATGTGAACTAGCCTCATAGTGCTGATCAGGAAATTCCAGACTGACTGGCCAAAAATTCCACTCCAGGGAAAGGATAAAACTGCAGTTAGGTTAGTTATTCACAAGCCTTGGTGGGGCTTAGCAGAAGTGACTCCATTTGGGGGGGCCTCTCCTTTCTTTTTAGCACTATCTGAGATGAAGGAATTCAGGCTTAGAGCATTTCTATAAACACCACGAGATTAGAAGATACCTTGTACACACATGTATCACAATGCCTGGTACTTAGTGGGTGTTCAACACACGTAGATATTGAATAAATTCATTCTAAACCACTAAACGGCTTGCCAAATTCTATATTATAACATTCAAAGCATTTTGTCCCAATGTCATATTAATGCTCATAAACTCTCTAGAAGCTTACAAATAATGCTGACTGGAAAGTTACCCATTAATCTTCACAGCTAGCTGGTGCAAGACTCCTTTCTCAGGAAGCAGCGAACAAGAGTGCCCCTAAATTGCTGTTACTCAGACCTCAGCTGGGACTCAGAAGGCTGGGACTTCTCCCCTGAAAGCATTGGCTTCCTGAGTTTCCACAAGAGGCTTTTTTTCACTGTTTTGTTTTTAAGTTGTGATTTCTGCATGACCACCCCTGAGATTCATTTGACCTTTTGTCATAGTTTCAAAAGAGCAGCCAAGAAACTTGGTTTTGAAATTGAATCAGAGACAAGGGTTATGAACCTGAGTACTCTCCCGGCCATTTGGTTGCACTGTGAACTGTTAGGGCACAACTGTCAATAAAGTTTTATCCAGCAAAAGTAGTCCCCCAAAGAAACGATATTCATTTGAGAACGAAACTACTTCCAACTGACTTTACCTCTTGGATTTTCTCAGTAATCACAACTAATGTCTATAGCACCTTCGTGGCGCCTGCCTAGCCATGGCTTCCTCAACACTTTCTATTGTTCCACTATGCATTGATTCCTTAAATGGATTCAAAACTCCTAAATGGGAAGAGAGCTTCTCCTCCTTGAAATGGAACCATGTGCTTCCTGCAGGCATAAAAACAGTTTATTTGAACATTAGGAAAAATCAACCAAATTAAGATAAAGGACTTTTTTCAAGCCAACTGATTGAAAATTGGTTCTTTTTAAAATGATGTCTAATGCTAAGTCTTTTATTGATTTCCCCTGAAGATTAACTAGAATCAGAGAAGCAATAATGGGAGGCCACTCTATTTGAGGAAAACTGAAGTAAAACCATTTTACAAAAAGCGTTTACTCTCCCTTTTCTTTACCCTCCCTTGGCAACACATTTGGGACATAGCAAGGCAGACTGAAATAAACTTTGTTGTAAGAATTTCAAAGGGGGGCGCCTGGGTGGCTCAGTCGCTTAAGCATCTGCCTTCGGCTCAGGTCATGATCCCAGGGTCCTGGGATCGAGTCCCACATCGGGCTCCCTGCTCTGCGGGGAGTCTGCTTCTCCCTCTCCCTCAGCCTGCTGCTCTGCCTACTTGTGCTCTCTCTCTATCTCTCTGTCACATAAATAAATAAAATCTTAAAAAAAAAAAAAAGAAGAATCTCAGAGGACTCTGTTTACCTGGTTCAGGTTCCTATTCTTCACCAGACTTAAAGAGGATTCTTTAAACTCAAGATAATAAGAAATGACAAAAATATTTGTTAAAAATAACTGAACCTACATTCTGTGCTGTGTATCATAAGCACAAGGAATAGTAGCTTGTATCGTTACTACTGATGCCTGGTATGTACCGAAAAGCTACTTTGATTAAAATTTCCTTATACTTACTTTTCTGAAATTGTGCACCACAAATGCACCCCACTAATACGTTGTATATGGGTCAATAAGAATTATTTACATGACTTATTTGACCCTTTAGGAAATGCCAAATTTGAATACACAAATGTATTCTCAGGGAATTCATGAAGAGGTAGTGCATTGAGGATAAGCATAGATTTTGGATCTCTGAATATAAACTTTTGAAAAACCTCCTTTTTCTTCTTTATTTTTTTAAATTTTTAAATGGGGCATAATATACATATAGTACAGTGTTTAAATCTTAAGTACAGCTTAATTACTTTTTACATGTGTATCCATGGAAGTACCACACAAACAAGACATAAAACATCCCTGGCCTCCCAGAGTCTTTCTGAAACCCACTCCCAGTCAATACCCTCCAAAAATAACCACTCTTCTTCTATTACCATAAATTAGTTTTACCTGTCCTTGAACTTCATATAAATGGAATCATAATTGTTTTCTTCTGTGCCTAGCTTCTTTCACACAACATTATGTCGGTGAGATTCATCTATGTTGTTGCATATAATAATAGCTTGCTCTTTTTCATTATTTTATAATATTCTACTATTGATGGACATTTGGGTTTAAGTCTTTGGTTATTATGAATAGAGTAACTATGAACATTCTTGTATATCTTTGAGGTGGACATAATTCTCTGGGGTATACACCTAGAAGTGGAATTGCTAGAATACAGAGGAGACTATGTCTGGAAGCTTTATCTTTAATAATTTAAAAAAAAAAGAGCGGTGGTAGGGGGTACAATACCTTCTATTGGTATCTATTTGTGTTAGTTGACATTCTGAGGGAGTGTTCTATAGCTGTAGTTGGTCAAATTGAACAGGTGCACTTCTAGGTAAAATCTCAAGGAGTGAGTGGGTAAAGCCAGAAGACACTCGAACTACCTCACGAATACATTGTATATGGGTCAATAAGAATTATTTACATGACTTATTTGATCCTTCAGGAAATGCCAAAGTTTGAAATATTCTGTCATTAAAAATTCTTGGAAGTATGAGAGTGCTCCAATTAGACTCAACTATAAGATCTTTGACACAACGCAAAGCTATCTACGGACCCAAGTAATCACAGGAGAGTTTTTCACAGGGAAATAAACAATGTCCTCATCTACCTTTTCTATTGGCCATGGAGGATTTGGAACTTCCACTTGGAAGTCATCAGTGAGAATAAAAATATTTTCCTTCTTATTTCTTTTTTTTTTAAAAAGATTTTATTTATTTATTTGACAGAGAGAGACACAGCGAGAGCAGGAACACAAGCAGGGGGAGTGGCAGAGCGAGAAGCAGGCTTCCTGCCGAGCAGAGAGCCCAGTGTGGGGCTCGATCCCAGGACCCTGGGATCATGACCTGAGCCGAAGGCAGACGCTTAAAGACTGAGCCACCCAGGCGCCCTTCCTTCTTATTTCAACCACAGCACCCAACTTCAAATAAGATGTCTCCTCTCTCTTTGGGTTTTTTGCAGGTTTGAGTTAAAGTCTTTGCATGGGGAATAAATCTGGTGCCAAGTATGAGTTAATATTATATTATACTTATCCTCTGGGGAAGCTGAAGTCTGATCAACTTCCTCCACATTGTAGAACTGTTTCTTCTTTCCCTTAAATGCGTCCCTGCCCTCCCCAGCTCTCCCGTGACTACAACACAAATGATTTGTGTTTATCTGTTATGTCCTAGTCTCCTTTTGCAAATCACTTTATTTTCTGTAAAACCCCTTTGTTACAGCAGGTCTCTTAACTACCTTCCTACATCCCACTGGCATTAGATTAATTGTACAAAGTTTATCTTGGGGTTTTGTCTAGACTTAAAAAAAAAAAAAAAGGAAAAAAAGCAACCCGGGAATAGTTCCAGGTTTTTTGATTAACTGGGCAGTTCTGGAAATTAAGTCTGCTTTTGCCATTCTTCACTTGAATTACGGTATTTGTCACTGGCCTTTTATATCTGGGTGTGCTGGTAAGAATTTCTGCTAATACAGGATGTAACATCTTGGATTCTCATGAAAGTGTTCATTCTGAAGTCATTTCACCTTCGTATGTAAATCTTTACTTAGGTTTCTTAATAAAACAGGGGTCAATATTAGACCTTTTCTAAAAAAAAAAAAAATGCTACCGGGGCGCCTGGGTGGCTCAGTCATTAAGTGTCTGCCTTCGGCTTAGGTCATGATCCCAGGGTCCTAGGATTGAGCCCTGAGTCAGGCTCCCTGCTCCTTGAGAAGCCTGCTTCTCCCTCTCCCTCTGCCCCTGTTTGTGTTCCCTCTCTCGCTGTCTCTCTCCCTCTCTCTGTCAAATAAATAAAATCTTAAACATAAATAAATAAATAAATAAAAATTTTTAAAAATGCTACCAAGTCCCTATCATAGAGATCAGTGTGGTCTTCAAATCTTTTCCTTCAGATGGCTTTAACATCTGTTGGTCCAATTTAACTTTGTTTCGAAGGAACTTGGATCAGCGAGGATTATTTTATTCACTATAGGCAACCACTCTTCAAGATTGTCCAATTTGTTCCTCTGTTGGAATCTACATGCACAATTCTGAAAACTATGATAACTATAATTTTATTCAAATTGATCAGTAGCATGTGGCTGCCTGAAAGGCACCATCAAACTAAGAACAGTCAACATGTTGATTACAAAACTGGATCAGCTCTGGGGCACCTGGGTGATTCAGTCAGTTGAACATCGGACTCTTTTTTTTTTTTTTTAAGATTTTATTTATTTATTTGACAGAGAGAGACACAGCAAGAGAGGGAACACAAACAGGGGGAGTGGGAGAGGGAGAAGCAGGCTTCCCGCGGAGCAGGGAGCCCGATGTGGGGCTCGATCCCAGGACCCTGGGATCATGACCTTAGCCAAAGGCAAACGCTTAACTACTGAGCCACCCAGGCGCCCCAAGCATCGAACTCTTGATTTCTGCTCAGGTCCTGATCTCAGGGTCATGGAATCAAGCCCCAGGTCAGGCTCCATGCTCTTAGCTTAAGCTCTTAGCTTAAGCTTCTCTCTCACCTTCTCCCTCTCCCTGCTCGTGTGCTCTCTCTCAAAACAAACAAACAAACAAACAAAAACAAAGCCAGATTGGGGCGCCTGGGTGGCTCAGATGGTTAAGCGTCTGCCTTCGGCTCAGGTCCTGATCTCAGGGTCCTGGGATGGAGCCCCGCGTCAGGCTCCCTGCTCCGCAGGGAGACTGCTTCTCCCTCTCCCTCTGCTGCTCCCCCTGCTTGTACTCTCTCACCCTCTCTGTCGAATAAATAAATAAAATCTTTAAAAACAAACAAACAAAAAAAAACAAAGCCAGATTAGTTCTACCTTCATGAGATGGACCAAGAGTTGCTTCTTTTTTTAAATTTTTTTAATTTTTTATTTTTTTATTCTTATGTTAATCCCCATACATTATATCATTAGTTTTAGATGTAGTGTTCCATGATTCATTGTTTGCGTATAACACCCAGTGCTCCATGCAGAACATGCCCTCTTTAATACCCATCACCAGGCTAACCCATCCCCCCACCCCCCTCCCTCTAGAACCCTCAGTTTGTTTCTCAGAGTCCATAGTCTCTCATGGTTCATCTCCCCCTCCGATTTCCCCCCTTCATTCTTCCCCTCCTGCTACCTTCTTCTTCTTTTTTTTTTTCTTAGCATATATTGCATTATTTGTTTCAGAGGTACAGATCTGAGATTCAATAGTCTTGCACAATTCACAGCGCTTACCAGAGCACATACCCTCCCCAGTGTCTATCACCCAGTCACCCCATCCCTCCCACCCCACCCCCCACTCCAGCAACCCTCCAGTTTGTTTAAGAATTCCAAGAGTTGCTTCTTGCTAAGTGGTATTCTGCATACCTTGCCACTAAAAGAAAGAAAGGGAAGGAACTAACATTCATTGAATGCCACATGCCGAACACTCTGGAAATATTTTACATGGGTTAGCTGAAAATTCATAATTACAGGAAAGGAGTGAAGTAACTTTTCATAATGACAAGAATGGAGAATTTCTTAACCATAGATGTTATGTATTTTACAGATTCTTGTCCAATCTGAGGAGGTCTCTTTGGGGATGAGTAGAAGAGGTTGAGCAGCTGAGTTTAAAAGACTTTCCTGTCTTGAATAATTATTGGTTCAACTCCTGAATGTATTTTCTCAATTGCTGCTATTTGTACTTCTAGCCTTGCCCTAACTCTCTTATTATTAACTTGTTAATAATTTTAATTATATATATATAAAACAAGTTAATATTAACTTGTTAATAATTTACTTATCTGCTTTTATATTGTTGCTTAGCTGCTACCCTGGGGATGGACTTTCTCCTGGATTGCTGCTCAGTTCTTATGTTGGCTCTTGTCCTGCTTGGGCTGCCCGCTTTTCTCACTTTTCCAGAAACTTCTGGCACTACTGGTTCGCTCTTAATGGTATACCTGCCAACTCTTGCTGATTCCTCCCACTTCCCATTTCATCTCCCCGTCTATTCTGGACTTGTTCCACCTCAGACTGGTGCCACCTCATTTGTTTTCCCACTCTGTGTAACTTGATTCCAGATCTGATGCATAGGATAGGATTGACGAAGGCACATACGATTGTCCGCATATCCTATACCTCTGCACAGTTAAATTGAAAGGATCACATTGACCAAAAGTTATGACCAGGACGATTCTGGAAATTATTCTTTGCACTGGTCTATAGATCTAGTCTTATAAATAAAATCAAGGAGAATTCAAATGATTGATCTTGAAAACCAACAAAAAGTTGCAGGAGAATCCAAATCTGCTTATCTATTTTTTGAAGAGTAGCATCTAATGATTTGATAATATCTCTGAAGTAAGGAACTGCCTGTCAGAATAATTTTCTGATGTTGGGTAAGTTTTACAAGATACAAAACAATTGCAAATTTCTGATTTTCTTTTTTTTTTTCTTAAGATTTTATTTATTTATTGAGAGAGAATGAGAGATCAGGGAAGGGGGAGAGAGAGAGAGAATCCCAAGCAGACTCCACACCCAGCACAGAGCCTGATGCAGGGCTTGATCCTGAGATTATGACTTGACCCAAAATCAAGAGTTGGACACTTAACCGACTGAACCACCTAGGTGCCCCTTTTCTGGTTCAATTCACAAAACTAGAAGAAATTAATAATAATAATAATAATAATTCATTGTCTTAAGCCACTAAGCATTGATGTGGTTGATTATACAGCAGTAGATAACTGAGACAAAGGAGGCCCAAGTTTCAGGATAAAGCAAGAATCCAAACCAAGTACTTCCCATCAAAAATTTTGTCTCTGGATTTCTCTCTCCACATTCAATCTAGTTGGCCTTTCTCCAGCTGTTTTTTCCATAATGTTAGGAACGAATGTGAATGATTACTGTTAATCTGCACTCAGAACAATCCTCTAAAAACATAATCCCTACCATGTTACTTTCTTGCTCAAAACCCATCCAGTGATTTCCCACCTGCCTTCTATATATGGGTATGTATATATAAATCTTAGGTTTGTTTGTAAATTTATTACATAAATACAATTCACAAAAGCTATTGGCACATCACAAAGTCAGACTTGTAGAATTAATGGTGGGGAATCCCAGTGGAGATCACCAAATTTTACATATCAATGACTTATTGGGCAACAAGGATACACGATTTGATATGTGCTCTTATTCTTTTTCCATAAGTGGGTACTAAAGGAACCCATTCTATGGCCACTAAAAATATCCAACATGATAATTTGCTCTCTGGCTTCCTAGAGAAAATATCCTGCATGATAATTTGCTATCTGGCTTCCAGGAGAAATTAATCCTCTGCCATTATTAAGAGACAGTTCCAGCCCCCAGAAACTAGAAATATAAAACTTCCTAGACCCACAGCTTGGCTTCTGAACAGCAAATCAGTCTCCTGCTTAAACTCTCTGACTCTATATCTTGATTTCAGCAACTGGACTTTTGGTTTGCTCTTTGTGTCCAAAAATAGAGAGGAAATGGTATCTAAGAAAAAGAGGAGCCAAAAATATATTTCACATTTACAACATACGAGGCATTTTTCTATGTGCTTCTAGGTTATCTCCTAATCCAGTAATATAGGGACTTCTCTTCTCCCCAGTTCTCCGCATTTCAGCAAATGCCCCCCATCCCGTGTCCATACCGTCACTTAATCCCTAATCCAAGACACGTCCTTGATGCCTCTCTTCCTTTCATATTTTGAATCAATTCCATTATTGCATCCTATCATATCTATCTCTAGAACCACTGAATTGAACACTTTGTATAATTAAATAAAATTTTATGGTATGTGAATTAAATTTCAGTAAAACTGTAATTTAAAAAATTAAATATATGTCTAGAATCTTTCCACCTCTCCTCATCACCACCGCTGTCATCTTTGTTCAAATCTCTATCTTTCCTTGCCTGGATCTCTGTAGCCACTTCCTAACTGGTCTCTTTGCTTCAGGTCTTACCCACTCATGCTCCATTTCCGCACAGCACTCAGAACAATCCTCTAAAAACATAATCCCTACCATGTTACTTTCTTGCTCAAAACCCATCCAGTGATTTCCCACCTGCCTGAGAATAAAAGCCATCAGGGTCCCCCATAATCTGGCCTTTCTTTCCAACACCATCTCCATTACTCTCCACCTGCTCCTTTCCTCCACCACACTGGCCTTCTTGCTCTTCCTAAACTGTGCTAAATTCACTCCCATCTAAGAATGACTAGTCTTAGCATTGGTGTTCTTTCTGCCTGGGACACACTTCCTTCAGATCTTATAGATCTCTGTTTAGTTCTTCTCATCAGAGACTTTCCAAGGCCATTCTATATGATGTCCCATCTGAACTTCCCCATTATTCTTTATCTCTTTAAACTGCTTTACCTTTTCTCTGTAGCACTCATCATTACATGACATTGTATTACATGGCCATTTGTTCATAGCAATGTAATCTCCATGAGTAGAGAAGCCCTATCTGTCTCCAGCACTTAAAATAGTATCTGGCACGTAGCAGATGCTCAGTAAATATTGTGGAATGTTGAATGAATGTGAATGACAAATTAAGAAATGAAGGTATAAATATTACTAAACATCTCTCTTTACCTGGTTTACCAGTTTTTCTGTTCGAGGACACTCTTCATATCACAAATGGCAACCTTACAAAACATAACTGTGCTCTGGTTAGGTCTGATTCCCCGCCCCCC